>NC_042997.1:35703225-35733225 GCF_006345805.1 Octopus sinensis
AATATCTGTGGTAAACTTCTTCTGACACGAAATAGAGAAATTTATCTAGAATATGATACAGACTTGAGATAAACTAACGAATGACGTTTATACCATCGAACAATAGGAATGATAGGTATAATTACTTATAAAAATTTAACATATGCCATCCCAGTCAAAATATTTCACTACTACTCTCTCATTTATCTCTATCTGGGGTACTTTGTGTTTGAATTTGAATCCTATTGATATATCTTGTCTGAGACAATCCAGATGCTAGAGAAATCAAATTATATTTTCGTTTCATATAGTTCACAATCTTTCCTTGATAAAATGAAACTTTTGACTATTTAATCTCATTCTGATATCTCGGGTTACATATTATAGTCTCTTTGCGTTAGCTTTTATCAATGGTATAGCCAAGTGCTCTAATTAAGTGACTGATTTATTTTCTCCCAGAATGAATAATACGCGCATGCATACACGTTGACACAATATATATATATATATATATATTATATATATATAGAGAGAGAGAGAGAGAGAGAGATACGTATATACATATACAAATGTGTTTTTGTGTTTATGTATGTGTGTATTTATTTATATATATATATATTAATATATATATATATATATATATATATATATATATATATATATATATATATAAATACATATATGTTTCTGTGCCAGTGTGTGTGAGTTAAAATATATGTATATATATGCATACATACATACATAAAAACACTCCTCCCATATATATATATATATATATATATATATATATATATATATATATATATATATATATATATATCATTTCTGATTTTTGTTCTTTCTACTGTACCTCTGGCGTAAGTGCAGTATACCCTACACTAGTATAAGAAGGTCTAGTGTAATTTTTTATTTCTGTTTTAACGTTATATGAGGATTTTTCATATTACCATTTTCTAAGTTTTGAAATAGCTCTTAGTAGTATTTTGCACAAATATTCAATACCATAACTAAAGAAAATCGGTTCTAAATATAATAATGCTTCATTTCTACAAATAGTTTTCTACTTCATTTCAGGTGGGATAAAAATACAACGTTTTGGGTCATAAATTTAAGGATGTCGAGCAGTAAGTGGATGAAATTTCGTGAAATCTTTCAATCATACATACATACAAACCTACATACATAATTACACACACACACACATATATATATATATAATATATATATATAATATATATATATATATATATATATAATTTGCAAAAACAAACTGTTGAAATATCCCCATATCGGACAATTGCTGGTTTATGAGTTCATAAGGAGGAAATAAAAGCCGTTTGGATATTCCAATTGACATTATTGCGTACCGCATACCTGAGACTTGGCAAGCTGATTACTAGACTGCACTCAATATTCATTTAGCCATCCCTCAAATTCTCTTCATAACTAAACCCACTATAATCAGGATATCACTCATGAGAGTAATTGGTTTACGATGGGTTAGACCTCCTAGGGCCAACAATCATCGCCTCACACTGTTTCCAATACATATACATACATACAAACACATACATACATACAAACCTACATACATAATTACACACACACACACACACACACATATATATATATATATATATTATTTAAAAGCAGCAGAAATATAACAAAAGCTGTAACTCGGAGTTTCATGTTCCCGTTCGTCGAACATTTTTTTATATGCTTACTCCGGTATATATATATATATACACATATACATATATATATATATATATATTATATATATATATATATTATATATATATATATATAATATATATATATATATATATATAATATATATATATATATAGATACGAAGGCGCATGTTTCAATGGCTAGAGCGTCAGGCTCACAATTATAAGGTAAGGAGTACGATACCCGGACCGGGGTCTGTGTTCTAGTCTCGAGCAAGATAGTTTATTTCAGGTTGCTCCAGTTCTCACGCTTGTAGAAATGATTTGCTTTGGAGTGCGGAGGTTGTTATGCATTGGTAACTGCTGTTATGCTTCATTAACAGACGTGTACCTCGGAGGGCAAATTTCTAAGTGTATCCCATGGTAATTCCTGGGATCTTTACCCTTATCTGGATACGTCTGGTAACATTTTAGTCATGTGCACTATACACTGGGCGAAATAAATGAAAATAACTATACACACCCCCATAAATTGATTAATCTCATTAAAACTATTATATTGCCAATCTTCAGGTCTAGCGTATATTGTTTACTAAGATTTCTTTTTCCTAATTTTATTCCATATTTCAGTTCATTATTTACTAAAGTAAAATTATTCCAACAATTTCTAGTTATATAATTTTAGGTTGTCATGTTTTTTTATATAGGAACTAAATAGCAAAATAAATTCATATTAACTAGACCTGAAGATTGGCAATATAATCGTTTTAATATAGTATTGTATTTCGTTACATTCTATTTCAGCAATATCGAGGAATATGTTGTCATGAAACGTACGTTGTCCTTATAATGTAAAGTATATGATTTAAAATAAGAACTGAAGATATTAATGTTGAGATTTTGGAATAAGAATTGTAGGTATTAATTTTGATAATTTTAATATTTAGTCCCATATGTACCTATTGTGGATAATGTCATTAAATGATCATCGATTTGCTTGAGGGTGATTCTGTCCCTTTAACCTATATATCTATCTATCTCTATTTATATCTATATAATACAGAGAGTAATTAATTTTAGTATCACTAAATTGAACTCTCCCCTGTGGCCTCCGAAATAACTTCCCTAATATTAATATTAATCATATATATATATATATATATATATATATGTGTGTGTGTGTGTGTGTGTGTGTGTGTGTGTATAAACAAACTTATCCATATGTATGTATATGCGTATGTATGTGTGACTCTATGTGCATGTGGTTTGAGAATATTCGCTTCAGAGATTCCCTCACACACTGATTTCCGGATTGTCGTTTACGCTCTCAATTCAAAAACGAGTAATATTAACTACCTATTTTATTCGTCGGCGATCGACTAGTTGACGTAGCATTTAAGTTCTGTCATGAATATAAACGACAAATATTTTCATGCATATAGTTAAGCTTTGTTGACAAATGTATTCGTGCGTGTATGTATGTGCGTAGGCGTGCTTTATGTACGTACGTGTATGTTCACAGGTGACTGTGCATGTCTGGGTGTTTTTCTCGAGTACAACATATATTTCATAAGTTCATATAATCACGATTCATGACTGAATTACTATTATACGCGCATTGCTGATATCGTAAGAGATAGATGGCAATGAATCTACTATATGTATCGGTTAATAAATGTAATATTTCTTTAAGCGAATAGATTAATTAATTTTTGCTTCACTGATGTTTTCAATGATTAGCTCGGAAATTCAAAATTTTATTGCATTCTCTTTTCTGAAATAGCGCTGAATGCATATCACTCTTCCATGCAAAGGTGACACACGTACATTCCTACACGCATGCACACACATGCATATATATATAGTCAATAATAAAAGGGTAAAATTAATTGATTATTAATTAATTTTACCAAGTAGTGTTCAGTATGTAAAAATACCATTTACGGTATTTTTAAAACATTACGTTATATAATTAGGGTTCAGTAAAATAATTTACTTGACCACACACCGAACTTTTAGAAAAAGCAGCCAAAAAAATCTTAGCTATTTCCTCTACTATAAGAAAAGTCTTCCAGACAATGTATACTCAAAAATAACTCACTAATTATATAAAATAATGTTTCATATATATATTTATATATATATATTTATATGTGTGCGTGTGTGTGTGTGTGCGTGTGTGTGCGTGTGTTTGTGTGTGTGTGTGTGTGTGTATAGCTGGATGTTGTTTCAATATGAATGTTATTTCGGTTGATATCAGTTGATACGATATTTGCTATCAAGCTATCAAGCATGAATAAGTTTCGCTTAAGGTTTCACAATGGCTCACCACATGAATTCATCTTCTAATAGGGCGTGAATCTTCAACACATGTTGTTCCTAACGTCTGTCAAATTATATTTAGTTATTTTCAATACAATACAATCTGCAGAATATTTCAATAGGTGTATATTTTCGTGAGCTTGTTTGAATCGTGACATTTACAAGGCAAATATATAGCAATGTTTCAAAAATGATATTTAAGTAACTTCAGCGTGTTTTAATGTAGGTATCTCTCCTTCATTGTTGAAGGAAAATTGACATAGATTCATGAAATGGAAATAATTAGATTTTTAACTTACATTTTCTAACCTCAATGGACACCTGGAATATTTTTTAGCAGATCACATTTGCAATTTGAAATGGAAAGCAACATAATTTTTATCTGTTTCTAACACCGGGGAATATATCCAATGAATTTATAATTCGTTTTATATTTGCAAACATCTTGTTTGTGGAAGTGCTGTCCAACGCATGATTTGCATACCAAACGTTAATAGACTTCTGGAGTCATCACGAAATAATGCACACCGTTAGAGGACCTTTTATACAGCGCACACACCCTTCTCACGGATATCACTCTCCGCCCACTAGGTCGACTGGCCTGTCCTCGATATTAAGTCCTTCTCATGATCATTGGCAGCATGCAAATTGTGCAGGTTAGACTTGCTATATGGGCAAATATATACCTGCAGTAAATCTTCTCCAGCCTGGATTTATCAGCCCAATTTGAAATAGAAGTAAGTGTATTACTAAAGTCATTTATTGTGTTAAGACCAGGACATACATTTTACTAGCAACAATTAAATGGGTAATTAATTATATATGTAAAGAGTCGCTTAGCTAGAATGGAGTTATCGCTTCCTTCATTCATATATACTTAAAAGAAAGAGCAAAGATGCAGTTCACTTTTGATCCCTTTACTGAAACTAATGAAACCAATATATAACCACTGCATTGACAAGTATGTACCTTTGTTCTGAAGTAGCAAATAAAAAATTTTCGTGGTTAAATAAAATTGTTGTTAAACGTTTATGTCATGTCATATATTGCTGAGTCAAACATCATATACAGAATATATACTGAGTTAGAAACTACTGCTTTGTACCTTTGCGTCATAGAAGTGCGTGCAGTATCAATAAAAGTAGAAAGAGTTTTAAAATGTTCACTGACAACTACAAAAGAAGTAGGAACCATGTTATTTTTGTATATGTTAGATGCAATTATGAGAAAAAGAAGTTGAGGTGCATGGCAAATTTTAATCATGTAAAAGGAAATATATGTACAGGCAAATAGGAAACATTAACCATATTTTAAAACCCCAAAATTAGATAGAAGGGAAAAAAAAGTATATGGATACGTCTGAGAGAAAATTATTTCATGAACACATCAATGAAAATCGATAAGACTGAAACTAAAGGGACTATTAGTCGGGCCGTTTCTTTAGTGAATATAAATGGTTTGCTGAAGAACGAAAATTAAAAATTAAGTAAAGAATCTAAAGATAAGGAAAGTAAAATAAGAAGTATGCGTAAAATTTTGAACATTTTAAAACGAACATAATTACAAGTATATTAGCTGATATTCATCAATTTCGTTTAGTATATACGTTGCATTAATCTTATATAAAAGAAAGATTGTATTATAAGTGCCACGATATAATAAGCGACGTTTAATGCACTCTGAATATAAGACGAGCGAAGGGAAGGTTTACTCTTCATCAATAGTGTTCTGATTGCTTTTAACCAATAGTTATTTTCAGAATTACCTGTGAATCAATATGCTGATTGCTGGCGATAATACAAGGAATATCCACCGAACCTACTATTTCACTAATCAAAATTTATAGTTTCAGAACTGTGAACATTACTTTTGGAAATGTCCTATTTAATGAAGACTACGATATTATATTGAAAAAATAAAACAAAAAGAGAAAAGCTACACATAAATTTATATTCACATTATCTTTAGAAATGCATTTACAAAATCGCACAAACACATATACATACGCACATTTTGAAAGATTAGCTTCTAGTTCTAAAACTAGTTTAACCACTCAGATCGACTCGATTGAAATGCTCTTTTACATTTGCTCATAGCATGAATATACTAACATATACCTACACATATCTACATTAATAAGAACGATACAGTCATCTCCCTTTCCTTATCTCCTGCTGGCATTTTTGCTAATATATAAATACAGGAGTACAGATATGCATACAAATGTAGGCATACCTATATGACTGTGTGTGCGTGTGTGCATATATATATATATATGCACACACGCGCACGCAGATATATATTTTGTGCGTGTGTCTGTGTGTGTGCGTGTGTGTGAGTGTGTATGCATGTCTGTATACATAAATATAGAATTAGATGTTTCGACTAAAGGTTGGTCCAGGCCCTGTCCAACTGAGTAGCACCACCTGGTATGATTATCTAAATCCCTTTTTAAGTCAAGTTTTGTGCTATCACGGTCCATTCAAGTAGTGAGTCGCTGTTGAGTTAGTTGTATCCAGGTATAGGTGGCTTAGCTGGTATTCCTTGAAGAAATTTGTCCAGCCTCCGTTTAAAGGTGATGGATCTTTTCCATTTTGATCAGTTTTGGGACAATGCTAAACAGAGCAGGGCCTCTTGAGGAAACGGAATTGTGTCGCAGCGTACCTATATGTTCTGATCCTGAATTGGGAAGGGGACGTATGGCCCGTGGTCCAAGCCTTGGATGAACCTTGAAGCTAATGTTCAGGTCATTTGGACAAAGATGGTGGTATATTCTCAACATCGGGAAAATGAGGTACTGCTCGCGGCGGTGCTGGAGAGAGTAGAGTTTCAAGACGTTAAAGTGGTCCCATTATCAACCTTATTGTTGTTCCTACGAGTTATATCAACCTCTAACTGAGATTGTTATCAACAATTAGTTCTAGGTCTCTGATATTATTAGTTGTGAGCGCTTCCCCTGAAGGAAGAGAGTATGGCTGTTTTAGTATTGCCTTTCTTCCGAAAGGCATCAGCTGAAATTTTTCCTCGTTTAGTTGGATTTTTTTTTTGTTTTCCTATTGACTCACCGCATATAGATCAGACTGGAGTTGTGTTCAACCTTCTTTTTCATTGATGATTTGCTGGAGCTTAGTGTCATCAGCAACTATTTTCACTTTGCAGTGTTTTACGACGCTGGAAAGGTCGTTTATAAAGATTATAAAGAGGAGCGGGACCAAGACATTCCCTGAGAGACACGACTTTCTTGCTTCTGACGTTGGGCAGTAGAGGAGATGCCATTGTGTCTTATATGTTGAACAACTCTGGTATCAGCATTTTTTTTATAAATTCGAGTTTCAGAGATATGTGGAATGTGTGTGTTTGTGTGTTTGCGTGTACGTGTGTGTACATGCATACCTATATTCCAATTTGTACGAAGCTCTGCTGCATTTAATTATGGAAATTTTATTGGAACCTAGGGACATATTTACAAAATATGATGTCACCATGTGACATTTAATATCAAATATAACGACGAACAAGGCCATATATTGCTGCTAGTATAACATTCATTTCTTATTTGGAACATAGGCTTTCTACATAACTGAAGGCAAATTTTATCGGATGTGCGTAAGCAATCAAACTCTAAAAACATACTATCACTTAGAAATAGATAAATATAATTCAATATACTGCTACTCTAAGAATCTCGTATACATTTGTTTTAAAAGTATAATCCATGTGATTATAAACTGTAAAATTACCTGTGGTTTAGCACTTAGTACATGCTGAATGATAATACGCGATTACAACGGTGTAGTTTATCCAGGTACCGATCATCCGCAGTCTCATCATTATTCTTTTTAAAACCTTTAGAGCTTTCATAAGATTTTAGCAATTATATACGAGATGACCGGACACAGGGTGCTTCTATTCAAATATATTTTATTTTCAAGATGCTGGAAAATGACTTCCACTATTCTTAGTACTTCTAGCTGTACTTTGGATTACATAAAGACGTCCTTTCTCTTTTGTTGTTCTTCCTATATTTATCTTTTATTTTGTAAACATATAGAACCACTCTTCTAAGGAAAGTTTCCAGTGGTAACAATAACAACGTTTATTATTTTTGCAGTTGCTGTTCTAGTCTAAATATTTTTGCAGTTGCTGTTCTAGACTAAATACACATGCACACCGACCGGTATATCTATCTATCTATCTATCTATCTATCTATCTATCTATCTATCTATCTATCTATATATCTATCGATCTATCTATCTATCTATCTATCTATCTATCTATCTATCTATCTATCTATCTATCTATCTATCTATCTATCTATCTGTCTATATATCTATCTATCTATGTATCTATCTATCTATCTATCTATCTATCTATCTATCTATCTATCTATCTATCTATCTATCTATCTATCTATCTATCTATCTTTCTTTTCATTCTTTTTATTTTATTCAATTTTTTTTGTTTTTGTTCTTTTCTTCCCTTTTACGATCCCTCTTGATCGAAAACCTACGCCACCCCCCTTTTTTTTCTTTTGTTTTTTGTTCTCTTCATCCCCCAAAAGAAAAGCTCTACCTTGTAACTTGTCCCATCTGTGTGTAGCCCTGTGTGGCCAATAAAGAAACTTATCTATCTATCTATCTATCTATCTATCTATCTATCTATCTATCTATCTATCTATCTATCTATCTATCTATCTCTGTCTGTCTGTTTGTCTGTCTATCTATCCATCTATATATCTGTCTGTCTGTCCGTCTGTCTGTCTATCCATCTATATATCTGTATGTCTGTCTGTCCGTCTGTCTGTCTGTCTATCTGTTTGTCCCTCTGTCCTTCCGTTTGTCTGTCTGTCTGCCTATCTATCTATCTATCTATGTATCTATCTATCTATCTATCTACCTACCTACGTACCTATCTATCTATCTATCTATCTATCTATCTATCTATCTATCTACCTACCTACCTACCTATCTATCTATCTATCTATCTATCTATCTATCTATCTATCTATCTATCTATCTATCTATCTGTCTGTCTATCTATTTATCTGGTTGTCTATTATGAAAATTAAATGCAGGCACTGGAGCAAAGCATATGTTTGGAAGCAATCACATCTAGATGGAAGTCGATGAGATGAGGTCTATTTAGAATATTTACAGACTCCAATTTTCAGAAGCAGGAGCGTGCCAAAATTTTGATACAAATGATACAAAGCCCATTTTCATGTGACAAATGGCACATTTCGTTTTCCTGATCTCTTTAATGATCTACAATCTAGGGTTCTAGATTATTGTATATGGCAAGTGTATTATACTTGGTAGATAATCAATATGATGAACAGACTGGAAGTATGTGAGGTTTTTATTTTCTATGTTTTTTCATTCGTATATCTGACAATGACACAGTCCAAGATTGTTTCAATCCTTTATATTTGTATTCGTATCCGTATGACTTCTTTACAACTGTTCCATGGATATAACTGTTAACTAATGAAAAAACTCGGTAAAGTAATTAACATTCATTTCAATGCATTTGACATTACATAACGCCTTGGTAAGCAAGGCACATTGTTGTATCCGACTTCTCTATATTTTATATCTAATATATCTAATAATACTGGAATAATTACAATATCAAGCTATGTTCCAAGGAATGGTTATTTTAATTCTGCTAATTTTCACTTTCAATGTTATAAGTAAAATCGATAATTCATTATCAATTACATTACAAGAGACTAAGACTAATTCCTGGAAAAAAAGTGATAGCGTTGCAATTAGAATGGGAGATATGCTTCATGAATACTAATATCTTTTGAAATATTTATATACACATATATATGCATATATGCACTATATATATATGTGTGTGTGTGTGTGTGTGAGTGTGGATGTATATATACATTTGCATGTATATGTATATGTGTGTGTGAATATATATATATATATATATATATACATATGTATGCATATTGTATATTTATGTGTGTGTCTACGTATGCGTGCGTATGCATATGAATATGTCACACTTCCTAGGGCTTCCTATATCTGTAAAAATGTTTATTTGATGGATGTTGTTTATATCTTTCCTGATGAGATTGAAGCAGAGCTGACCACAGTTTGGACGTATTTTGAATGCATTCATCGAAGCTTATGTAGAAGATATGAAGATATATATATATATATATATATATATATGTTGAATTTGTGCTGCTTTTAAATAAATTATAGTATATATATATATATATATATTATATATATATATATTGCATATGCATATACTACGTGTTCATAAGTGTCTGCATGTATGAATTTATTTATGCATGCATATATACTCCCCCATCTACTAGTTGGCGTTTGATTAACTGAAGCTGGCGGATTCGCCATGGGAATATATAAGATCGACTTTCGCTTTACAATTACAATATATGCAGACGAACATATACAGAAAGAGAAAGAGAAAGTGAGAATGAAAAATGAGAGAGGGAAGGGGAGACAGAGAGTATAGAAGAAGCAGGGAAAGATTCACTTACGAATAGACCGCAGTACAGAGAGGGGTTTAATAATATATGTACTCTTTTCGGTAGAAATGTAAACACATTTTGTTGCTTAAACAGTCTCATTAATAAGGTAGATCTCTAAATGACATTTTTTCAATCATTAATCTATTTCTTATAAACAAACAAACGACTGTCTTGTCTACTCCCTGACGTATGTTTCTTATTGTAAACATAATACTTATCAAAGGACAGAAAACACTATATATGAACAAAAAGTACACCAACGCACGAAATAATTAGTACAGGATAACAAAATACAGTGATAAACATGTAAAATTAGAAAAAAAATACGGATGGGACGTATAATGTAATTGCTTTAATACATTATGTTTTCACTTCATTTACTTTCAAAATGTCAAGCGAAAGATATACACAAGAAAACTGCATGTTTAGTTCTCGAAGCTTTCAAGAAAATTAGGTTTGCTTTACAAGTATAATTCCTGAAAATTCATTAGTATTATAAGTAAATATAATGAAATTCCATATGATGGAATACGTACAGAGACCGGAAATGGGAATTTTGATGAGAATCAAATTAATTCTATGTGGCAAGCTACCATGAATGTCAATCACTACGTCTCTGTTGAGTTAGACATGATAGTTTACTGCCAGTAGAGTGGTAGGTTATACAACACCATTAGGAAATTAGACGCCAGATGTGAGTTGTGTGGGTCATTATGAGGTGGTATTGTTGTATTAATTTTTTTTATATGAAATGAGAAAAACAAATTAAAATCATTGGATAGAAAATAAAGAAACCTTTTGTATAATTTTGGAAACTGAATAAAGATTTTACCGAGAGAGCTAGACAGAATTCTTAGAATGCGAAAAGATGTTCAAATAAACAATATCAAATGAATAAGAATGCTTTTAATATTCTTGTCTCAACGTGCATATTAACTAATGCAGTTCACGAAAGTACATATAAACTTGTTCTGCTATTATATGTAGGAAGTTTTTTTTTTAGTGGCTCTTATGGGAAGAAATTCAATTTTCCAACGTGAAACTACATATCATTTTTTTATGGGATTCAATGGATCTGTTGCTCATATAAATCGTAATACCAACAAATATGTGTAATGTAAACTATAAACGAAACATTTTTTCAGCATTACATCATTTAATGTTTGACATAGTATGGCATACAGCATAATATGACACACCTCGCTACGATATATATTGATAGCATGAGAAATAAGATTAATGCATTCGAAATATCGAACCGTCACTATATAACTCGGATGTCAAAGCCCAATTGAACCATCAATTAACACAATGCCAGTAGTGCGAAGGATGTGTAAATTTAAAAAAAAGGTTATTCTTTAGATAAGGTTAATGATTTACAGAGAAACGTATCAATAGGGATTTCCAAACTAATACTAACGTCATAAATACTGAATATTAATTCTAAAATAATAATGTGAAACACTATATATACTGTCTATCTAAACAATTTATGACTCATGAAGCTTCTATTAATATTAACATACACCTACATACCGATATATGCTACGGCTCATTTTTCATATTATACAAAACTATAATTTAAACTGATTAATTAAAATCTTGTTTTCTCCAGGTAAATATTAATATACTCCAAAACTTGTGCTTGACTCACTTCCGTCAGTTGTGAATATTTCCACCAACAGAGATTTGTTTATTTGAATTTGACGATTTATAACCCTCGCATAATTTTGCTATTATCATGAGATCACGAGACAAATAATCAGTTGTGATAAGGAGAATAAATTTTTAAATTACTATCGCCTTTAACTATGTATGTTTAGAATATTTACGTTTCAATACAAAATTAGAAGATACGTGTTATTAAGTAAGGTTAACACTACTTATGTTTACAACAATTCATATTTATAATAAATGACAAATTACCGATTTAAATTCAAATCCACACCGCAATTTAGAGTGCAGTATCCGATTCATTAATATGAATGGTAAATGGAATATATTTTCGAAAATAGTATGCTATCTGTAAAATATTGTAAGAGAGATGCTAAACTGACAGTTGCATATATACGACTGGAAATACTATTGCTTAATTGTTGACACCCGTAAAAGCAATTTGTCTTTAGTATTAACGATACAAATCTGATAAATTATCCCAACTTGACAGATATGCGTGTGTTTGTATGTGTTCGTGTCTATGTGCGTATGCGTTTGTACGTGTGTTTGTGAATAAAAATATGCTCCATATTCTCTTCATATATATTCGTACGTATGTACGTGTTTTCTTATTGTTTGCGCGTGTGTCTTGCATATGCATCGTTGAAGTATGCCTGAACGAATATACCGAGCAAATGCTTTACGGTATTTTAACAATATACACCTATTCATTACTTTTCGTATTTGACATTCTTTCACGTCCATTCATTCTCGTAAACATACAATTTCTCCTTCCGACTGATATGTTTCTTGCTACTAACTTTCACTCGTTTTTCTTCACTTTCTTACATTCTTTTCTTCTCCGTTCCAATCTCACCATCTATCGCTTTTCATTTTCTCTTTCCCATTCGCAACAACATTGCTAGCATGCGCACATTGTTCTCTCTGAAAACAACATCTTGGGAAAATTAACACGCTTTCATTTCATTCGACAACATAAGCATTATATGTTTATCCTCATATACAAACTGCATAGTATTGCCGCGTTTTACTTCATCGTTCCATGTTTTTCATCGCAATATATATATAATACAAAATCTGTTCTGTCTGTGTGTGTGTGTGTGTCTTCTAGGATCTCGGGCATCCTCCATCCGATTGCGCTCAAATTTGATATGTAGATATCCACGGTATCAGGGCGTATAGAGGTCTTTAAAAAATTGCAAAAATCGATTCCAGGTGGGAATGCGACCAATAAGGCCGTGGGAACATGAATTTATACGCGCATGTACATCAGCTGATGTGATCGATACTACGCGTACGTAAGAAGGATGCATCGTTTTTGGCCTGCTTTTCTTCCGTCAACCTATACATAACTGTACCTTCCAGTTTTTGTTGTTTTTGCACTGCTTAAAGGCACTTTCTTTCCTGCCAAGCCTACTGTTTAAACCATGTTTATGTTCTCCCAGTCAATATCCTTATGATTACTGGTACTTTAAACTCTTCGGTAGCAAATTTGTGTGAATAAATTTGGAATAGAAAAAAAATCTATCTTTATTTCTTATTTTGCTGGTGTCTCAAAATTAGGTTAAATCAGTGTTTCTCAAAAGGGAGGCAGATGGGACGGTCGGACAAGTTGTTTTGAGAAAATTTAGTTTAAATGTTTGACAACTCAGCACCATCCATTGGATGGATGGTGGCGTTTTGCTCGTTGCGAGGATGATCCGGTTCTTGACTGAGGATTAAAGGCTTCGAATATCCCGTCCGTGTTTTTTGTATCGTCTATTTGGATGTTTTACGTTCTTGTCCCAGTCCCATTTCGTTTATATATATATACCTGTATATATATATATATAAATATCAGTATATATATATGCATATATATATATATATATATATATATATATATATGTATGTGTGTATGTCCGTGTCTCTGTGTTTGTCCCCCAACCATCGCTTGTCTATCGATGCTGGTGCATTCACGTCCCCGTACCTTAACGGTTCGTCAAAAGAGAAGGTTAGAATAAGCACTAGGCTTACAAAGAATAAGCCCTAGGGTAGATTTCTTCGACTAAATGCAGTGCTCCAACATGGCCGCATTTAAATAACTGAAAGAAGTAAAAAAAAAAATTATAGTATATATATATATATATATATATATATATATATATATATATTCCGTTAATATACATATACACACATACTAACATACACATATTAGTATACACACATATGTGTATATATATATTATATATATATATATATATATACACATACATGCTGCATATATTAAATTATAATGTAAGACGGATTATTGTATGAAAATATTTTATAATCTGTAACTTATGTTTTCCCGATTATTAAATCGAAAGAATAACTGTTATATTCCTAAAGTGAGAAGAATATAACCTATGCATACACATTTGCATACAAAAACTGAAACGAAATTATTCTTATTGCTAGATTTAAATGCAGAAATTTGAAACTGGAAAAAATATCGAATTGAAAAATTTTTTTTTTTCGAAAAGTTAATCTCGAACTCCCACATATTACTCAGTTGCATCATATAGAGATCTTCCTATATTAATGTCTTCAATAAATTTCAGCTCCCCAATCTTCCGAAGAGAAATTTGGAGATTAAAATGTTTAGAAACGGACACATAATTGTGAGTTTACAAAGAGAGAGTATATGAGTGACAAGAATGGAGACAAACATAAACCCATGCATATATGTATGTGTGTGTATGCATACACACACGCACGCAAAATAATAAATATATATATATAAGTTACATATATATATATATAATATATATATATATAAGGGCGGCGAGCTGGCAGAAACGTTAGCACGCCGGGCGAAATGCTTAGCCGTATTTCGTCTGCCGTTAAGTGTTCTGGGTTCAAAATCCGCCGAGGTCGACTTTGCCTTTCATCCTGTCGGGGTCGATAAATTAAGTACCAGTTACGCACTGGGGTCGATGTAATCGACTTAATCCCTTTGTCTGTCCTTGTTCGTCCCTTCTATGTTTAGCCCCTTGTGGGCAGTAAAGAAATATATATATATAAGTTACATATATATATATATTTGTTTTATTTTTATTGTATCATTTGTATATATATATATATATATATATATTATATATATATAAATCCTTAATCCTTAAAAATGTTACAGCCCGAAAGCTGCGGCCATGCTGAGTCTCCACCAATGAATGAGCTACACTAGTATATGAAACTGCCTCCGATACGTGGCACTTGTTCAAGAGGTCCAGTTTAGTTTCAAAGAAACGCACATCCACACCATGTAGGTCTCTCAGGCATTTAGGAATGATATTGAAGAGCTGTGATCCCCTGAAACACAAGCTGTTGCAGTATTTAATCCTGTATTTTTATCGTGATGTTGGGATGTTTAGCAACATGCAGTGGCGCCCCATTCTGCTGTTGGGGTAACTTTCAATGCCAAAATTAGGGACAAGACCCTCCAGGATATTCCAGATATATGTCACTGCATATCTCTCCCGCCTTCGCTCCAGGGAGAAGAGTTTTAATACTTTCTGTCTTTCTCATTAGCTGATACGTTGCATTGAGACGATCTTCTTAGTCTAGCTTTGTTGGATTGCTTCGAGTTCTGCTTTTAACTTTATATTGCGATGTGACCGTAGTTGGGAGCAGTAGTCCAAATGGCTGAAGGCAAATGTCTTCCAAAAGACCATCAGTGTCTCCTTCTCTTTTGTTCTGAAAGTTCGGAGAATTCATCCAGCTAGCCGTCTGCATTTTATTACCAAATTGGCAATATGCACTTGGAAAGATGCATCATTGCTCACGTCAATGCCCCGGTTACGCACTGATTTTGACTCAGGAATTGCAATTATTCCCGGGCCTGTGTATCCAGTCTGCATGTCGTTCACCTTTGTGTGCCGGTAGCGCAGGGCTTGGAACTTACCTGCATTAAACTGCATGTTTTTGTCCTCAGCTCAGCTGTATGTTGTATCCAACTCCCGTTGCAGATGTGCAATATTTCCAGGGTCTTGTATTGTCTGACAGACTTTTGTGTCATCTGCATATCTAGCAAGGGTGGCCATCTTTGCAACTGAGGGCATGTCTGAAAGGTCCACTACGAACTGTAGTGGCCCGAAGACAGTGCCCTGCGGAACACCACTTGTTATTTGTGTTTCCTTGGAGGTGGCTCCATTGGCCACCACTTCCTGCCTTCTATCTTTTAGGAAGTTTTGCAGCCACACTCCAAGTTTTCCGCCTATGCCGAGTTCACGCATTTATGTATATTTCTTTTCTTTTTCTTGTATATTTTCAACCCCAAAAGACCGTGACCATGCTGGAACACCGCCACCTTAATCATTCTTTTCCGCGGTCATGCATACGTTACTGGCTTTTAGTGACACGTCTTTTGAGTTTCTTGCCGTGATATAAGTTGATCTGAGACATTGAACAGCAGGAGGTCAGGCTGGTTTTGAAAACTTCTACCACTTACTTCATGAAGAGCCCTAAAATATTTGTGTGTGCATATGTATGTAAAACACATATACATACATACACCACACACACCACACACACAACACACACATATATATATATATAATATATATATATATATATATATATATATACATGTACGTGTGTGGGTGTGTGATACACACGTATACATACTCTCAAACTCAACTGTATTGACTCTTACATGTCGGTCTTCGAGCACAGTAACTAGAATAAACTGGTGTTACATCCCATATTACGCTGATGGGCGAAACATGCACAGCAGTCTAGCCACTGAAAATAAAGGATATAAAACAAAATACATTGAAGACTACTTAATTTATGGGGATGTGAATTTTAGACGTCATCAACATATATTTTCGAAGGAAAATACATATGTTGATAAGGTTCCTGCAAGATCTGACAACAGAGAAAATGAAATTAATTGAAATAGTTGGTACAATGGAAGTAGGAAATAAAATGCATACATTTTGTTCGTAAACGGAAGACTATTGCAATAATAGTGAACCAAATTTGTAAGAATAATGGATATTTCAATTTTGTTTCTTAGACTTCAGTTTAATTCCAATTTAATAAGAAACTTCTTAATAGTTTCACAAACTTGTGAAAGTAAGTAATTTCATTTAATTATAAATTGTTAAGTCTAAACTTTCCTTTCATATAAATTGTGAATATGCTGTGTATACATGTAACAATAAATTGCTATTTTTATATTTTCTCTTTTATAATCTAATTCATTTATGGAAAATTTCTTGAAATTATTAACACCCATAAAATTGCACAATCGTATACATTCTAGAGAACATCAAAGGAGAAATAAATCACACAAGAGTAAAGATAATCATACATATGCATAGACATATACATTCATACATACATACCAACAAAACGGACACATACACAAAGCTATATGAATGCGTGTACATGAGAGTGCGTATACATATGTTTCAATATATAAAAATATGTATATGTGTAGGGGTTGTGTGCGTGTAAACTCAGAGAAAGGCAAGATGACAGAGAGAGGCAAAGACAGCCCGGAGGGAATGTGTCATATAGTGTGACTGATACCAGCAAATAGAGCTTTGACCTGACCTTATTCATTTGAAAATAAACTGTCCTATAATTTCTAGTATAGAAATATATCAGGATTTCAAGAAGTAGCTTTTGCTACAGTTCTGGAACGAAAAGTGCGAAAAAACAAATTCTATCAACCAGTAAACCTCGTCAATTCTCATCGTCACTAAGTTTCGTTGACTAAGAATTTTGATACGTAATTCTATATATATATAGGTTCAACTCTGAAATCATAAAGTTTACGGTTTTGTGTTACATCAGCATTTTCCAATATTGAGATTGTTAGCAATGTTGGTTTAGCAAAAGAAACATAAAAAATTGAATATATTTATCACCGAGAAACTTTGCTCAATGATTACCTGTAAATGTCACCCCATGTGCAATTGAGCAAGCTGGTAAGTAAAATGGATATTCCTGCGTATACGTGTGTGAGTGTGTGCGTTTATATAAACGTATGCATACTCATGTATAGTGATATATATATATATATATATATATATATATATATATATATATATATTATATATATATATATATATATATATATATAATATATATATGTGCCTGTGTATGTGTACATGTGTGCAAGCATATATATATATATATTATATTATATATATATATTATATATATATATATATATATATATATATATATATACATATACATATATATATATATATAAATATACATGGATATATATACACATATATATTATATATATGCTCTAATAAGCACACATATATAACGATTAGTAGCAGGAGAGGTGTAAGTTCTTGATAATTCGTATATATACGCATATATGCAATTTCTGGAATTGCGGAGTATACATATCTTTATACCTCTAAAATGTAAACATCTGGCAACTCTCACAACGTCACGAAGATATTCCGTTTTATTAAACCCTGTTATTTCTGCCATATCATTTTAAAAATGATAAATACATTCAATTACAAATACACAAACCTGTGGTATATATAATTATGATAAATGCAACAATATATCATATTTGATTAATGTATTTTACTTAGCTTCTTCTCACGCTCGAGCATGTGCAATTGTGTGAATGCTTATGTGTGCTTATCCGTAAAACACAGTTATTCATGTTGTATGAGAATTATATGTGTGTGGATATGAGCGCATTTTCGTTTGTAGAATTATGACTGGAAAACCGTTGCAAAGGTTTTTAGCAATGTGAAATATTTTTAATAAATTTTATGAGAAAATTACGTCAAACCGTTTGTGTTTTTCCGATATACGTAAGACGCATATTTAATATACATCAATTATTAGCATTTATACCGATACCAGCAGGCGAAACCTCATCGCAAACACTCATATGAATACAGGCCTCGATAAATACATACATCCAATATGGGCTACTGTTAGAGTAGATGATAGTATCTACAAAATTTATCCATATTCTTAAGTAATACGATGGTACGAAGGGGTCGTAAACTGAGACGAAAAATGCAGTAATGTTTAATATTCATTGCATTATTCATTTGTAGCATTCATAAAATTGTTCTAATTTCTATATCTCAAAAATTAGATATATACTTAAGTACATATGACTTCCTTTGATGTTACACTGCGAAAATATGCATCAGTAATATCTCATTATTAGGAAGTATATAGCGTTCAATTTCCTTTTGACATTTTAAGTGTTACAAAGTTGATCAATATCCTTGCATCTAAGGCTATGGTTATAGTTAACCTGGCTTGTCTTTACGACCATGTTTACTCTGCTCGATATTTGCTCTTTTTTATATTCCCATAAATGTCTATATCTTCAAACCCATACATATCTCATCAGGGGGATGGGATAAACTACTTGCATCAATTTGTTATAAGATAAGGTTTTGAAGAGTGAAGTTTAATTTTAACAGATACTTTTTTCAAAGCTTTAATGGAAGTGACAAAAGAGCATATTCGGCATATTTTGCTTTATGAGTTCATTAATCATTAAAGGCAAAAACGCAGTTTTTGGGGATCGGACAATAAGCGTAAACCAGTGTCAACGGTAGTTGCAGAAATTCCGAAACGGAAAGTATATACTACAAGAAGATCCTCGTCCTGGAAGATCTTTAGAGTCCTCAATGATCTGTAGAGCTAGAGGAGGACGTCCTGCAAAATCTGGTGAAACAAAGTCACATCGTAACTGTTGAGTAACTAGCAGAGAAGCTTGGATTTGGTCATTTAACCATTCATCAACAACTTCTTATCATAAAAAACGTCAGTAATAGTAGTAGTAGTAGTAGTAGTAGTAGTAGTAGTAGTAGTAGTAGTAGCATCATCGTCATCATCATCATCAGCAGTAGTAGTGGTAGTAGTAGTAGCAGCAGCAGCAGCAGTGGTAGTAGTAGTAGTAGTAGTAGTAATAGTAGGTGTAGTAGTAGTAGTAGTAGTAGTAGTAGTAATAGTAGTAGCATCATCATCACCATCATCATCATCATCATTATCATCAGTAGTAGTAGTAGTAGTAGTAGTAATGATGGCGCTGATGGTGATTAGTGCTGCTGTTGCCTCGGCTAGTGGATTTTCTTTGTCACCTTCGTCCATGTGTTCCTCACAAATTTTCCAAGTCTAATCGTGCGCAGAGAGTGAATGTGTGCCCTTCTTTGCTGTCACTTCTCACAAATGAACCCTTTATGGACCGAATAGTGACTGGTAACGAGAAATGGGTTTTCTATACAAAAGGTTAAGCGCCGAAGACAGTGGGTAGGGAAAGGAGAAACACCGGCACTCCTGGCTACAGAAAGTCTTCATCCAGATAAAGATTGGTTATCTGTTTGGTGGGATAAGAAAGGTTTAGGGAACTTTGAAGTTTAAGCCCAACACAAACGGTAACAAAGGAGATCTACTGCAAGTAGTTCGAGCAGTTTGGTTCTGCTCAACATTGCAATTATTTTGAACACATGCGTGAAATATCTGTAGGATATCCTCGTTTTCTCGTGGGATATGACATCTGGCTTAAATGATATCTCGTTGTTGCCCGTGTGCTTTGACACGCTAGAAGAAAAACGACCATCTTAGCTTTCAAAACGAAAGTTGGTCTTCCATCTGGATAATGCTTAGCCACATATAGCGAAGACGACATTCCAAAGGCTGGAGCAGTTTGAATGGGAAACGATGCCCCACCCATCATATTCGCCGGACATTGCCCCATGTGCTTATCATTTATTTCACAGTTTTCAAAATCGTTTGGATAGGAAAAAATATGTCTTGTGTAGACGTGGCCAGATACACAGAGAAAAATTTTAGAAAATGAAGGAGAGTATGTTTCAGACTTAAAAAGAACTTTATCTTAATTTTGAAACATATGAAATATAAAAAAACCCCGCATTCTTTATAAGATGACATAATATGAATGTATGTGTGTGCATGTATGTATTCCCGTACATATAATTTAGGGCCTAAACTAAACACAACACATTAAAGCAAATATCAAAATATATAGAAACCTAAGGAAGCAATCCTAATCGACGTGCATTGTTGCTACTTGCAGTGTATCACTGCATTTCAAATTTTCCTATGAGTGTGTTCCTTATTTGGCAAGACGTAAAGACACATTTCTTCGGTTGGCAACTAAGCTTTAGCAGTTGTGTAGAAACTGCTATAGTAAAATATTTCCCATTAAATGATCTGGTGAAATCATCACTATTCTGTCCAATGCTAAAGAATTTCTTAAGAAATAACATTGGAAGAAAATTGTAAATATTTAACATACGGATGTCATTTAAGTCAGATGCCATATCCCACGAGAAAATGAGGATATCCTACAGATATTTCACGCATGTGTACAAAATAATTGCAATGTTGAGCAGAACCAAACTTAAATAACTAACAATTCCACGACTTTGCTGAATTGAAGGTAGGTCATATTATGATGACCGCTTTTGTTATGTGATCAGGATTTAATGATTTAGTGTCACGTCTCCAAATTAAGTGACAATTTATTGACAAATTACTTTACAGAATAGACGTAGGTACGTTCCATAAAATAGCAGAAATGCGATCAGTAAATATTATTAGAGCATTATCACTTCCAACCTATTGACAGTCTTCCGATAAGCCGGGGATTTTTAAAGACGGCCGTTCTACAAGAAGCATCAGCAACAACAGCAGTCATAAAGTGTTATAACTTAGGAGCAAGACCTAAGATTTGGCATATGGAATTAAATGATTAAATCTGACGAAGTAGTTTACTGGTACTTTGTCAATATGAATTATAACATAGATACGTAAGTTATATAAGCTACAAGATTTAATGACAGCGTGCATTTATTGACCAAGTATTAGCTTTGCAGATTATTTGCCGATACAAGCTTCGTGAAATGCGGTGTCGAAATGAAATGTGGAGACATTTATCACAGAATATAAGGAGACATAAATATCACGAGTTATTCAATTCACTGCATTATAATAATAGACAATAAATAAGACTGATAATACTAGTGACTGGCAACATTATGATGATATTATTATTAATTTTGATTTTACTCTGATTCAGTCTTATTCCTTGCATGATTTATTAGGGTAGTGGGTTACTACCTATAACCTTAGGAATCCAGTAGCTTTCAATGGTCTTTCAAGTGGTTAGGAACCTCCTGATAATCTTTCATGTCTCTAAGAGGTAAATTTTCTGGAGAGGCCCTCAAGATTATATTCTAATCTTCTTCAACCATCTCTCACTCTCTCTGTCTCTCTGTCTCTGTCTGTCTCTGTCTCTCTCTGTCTCTCTTTACATATATATATATATATATATATATATATATATGTGTGTGTGTGTGTGTGTGTGTGTGTAGAATATAAAATTCATTCTGTCTGTCTGCATGTGTGTGTCTTCTAGGATCTCGGGCATCATACAACCGATTTCGCTCAAATTCGATATGTAGATACCGACGGTATCAAGGCATGTATGCGTCCAGGTGAGTATGCGATCAATAAAGCCGTGCGAATGTGCATTTTTACGCACAAACACATCAGTCGAAATACCAATTTTGCTGGTGTCTCAAAGTTAGATTAAATCAGTGTTTCTCAAAGGGGAGTCCCATGGGACGGTCAGGCAAGTTGTTTTGAGAAAATTTGGTTTAAATGTTTGACAACTCAGCACCGTCCACTGGACGGGAGAGGAGCGTTTTGCTCGTATATATATATATATATATATATATATATATATATATATATATATGCTTACAGTTCCCAATACAACAATTTTAATAGGCACAACCTTTACAATTTTCATATTCCAAATTCTTGCAATTTGAAATGTTAAGGAATTGTATTTATTATTGTAATAATTATTTTCTGTTTTGGTTTTCTTCGTCATTATTTACAATCCTGGAATCCAACGGATATGATTGATCAATTAATAAGCAACTTCGCTTTCCCTTGTCTGTTATCGTTATGCCTGGTCCCTTTATTTTTCTTGTCCCTTTAAATAGGAAAGACAGTTGTATGTTGTCTCCTCACCTGTGTAAGCCACTCTGCATTTCCTTTATACCTTTCTGCATCATCATCATCATCAGCAGCAGCAGCAGCAGTAGCAGGAGTAGTAGTAGTAGCTTGGATATGGTTACCTAACCATTCATCGACACCTTCGTACCATAAAATAGTCAGTAGTAGTTGTTGTAGTAGTAGTAGTAGTAGTAGTAGTAGTAGTAATGATGACGCTGGTGACTTTTCTTCGTCACCTTCGTCGTTCTAGTATAAAAAAACAGTAGTAATGATCGATGCAGAACTAATTTTATTACAACTATTCTGGCTACTATAACTTCTCCTGTTGCAACGACTACTGTCGTGTCTTTTTGCAACTTCTAATATGTTATGTAACAATAATATTGGATTGGACGATGGGAATTTTATAAATACTTCATAAAATTTCAGTAACAGAGAAAAATATTTATCCTAATGCGTGATGCATTCCATATTTAGCTGGAACAGAGGAAAAATATTTCAATATTTCGCATGTATTTATATTATATCGAAGCTACAATTTGAAAATACGAATGAAATATCGTTATAAAAGGAATGATTATTTACAATGTTCCAACAAAAATAAATGCTTACATTTTATACGTTTAGACTTTATTATTACATATTGAGCTAGGAACATATTAACCGGTATTCGTGATGTTTTGAGGTAGAATGCATGAAAATATATTTATTGTAAACCCACACATTATTAAACACGTATAGTAATGCATTTAGAGCAGAATTCTTTAGAGTGGTGTAGTTAATGCATTGTGCTTTACGTGTGAACTGAATTTTGGTATTGGTAGAAATTGTGCTTTACACTCTCAAATAGTAAAGAAAAATATTTTCATGACACACTGCACGACTACACAAATCCCAACAAATGTTGGTTTATATTCCATTTTGAAGAGTCGGATTTATTTTTTCCATATCGTTCCAACCTGATGTCTTGCTATCCCTGTTCACTTCTTTACACATAAAATCTCAAGCATTCGTATCTACTACGTGTATCAGGCGTTGTAGTGTTTGAAAATCGTCCATGCTCATAAAATGTTTATAGACGTAGCCATTACCAAAGGCACTCCTTGTATTTGTGTTCACAAATAACTCTATGGGCAATTTATCATGCTTCCACTAGTACAGTTCACGTTTCATTAGAATGGCATTCATGTACCAGTGTTGTCCTAGTTCGTATATTCAAATTGGCTAGTCTGCATGCAAATAAATGCCCCCTGCCAACAGCTTTTATGTTACACTCCTTTCTCTTTCTCTCTCTGACATATGCATACGCTCGAGCTCCGTTAAGACGCATGTCTTGGTGGTTAGAGCGTCCAGTTTCCGATCGTGAGGTTGTAATTTTCATTCCCGGACCGGCTTGCTTCTTGTGTTCCTGAGCGAGGAACTATATTTCACTTTACTTCAGTTCCCTCAGCTTTAGAAATGAGTTGCCAGGTCACAGGTGCCAAGATGTATTGAGCTTTGCCTTTCCCTCGGATAACACCGGTTAGCATGGAGAGTGGAGGAAGGTATGCATGGGCGACTATCAGTCTTCCATAAAAACAACCCTAAAAAACACAAACTGGGACAAGAACGCAAAACATTTAGAAGACGATACAAAAAACACGGACGGGACATTCGAAGCCTTCAATCTTCAGTCAAGAACCAGATCATCCTCGCAATTTCGGCTGTATCGTCTTCTAAATGTTTTGCGTTCTTGTCCCAGTTTGCATTTTTTTACGTATATATATATATATATATATATATATATACAGGTAGATAGATATATAGATATTTGAGTGGGTGCCCGAAAGAAACCTGCATTTTTCAATGTTACTTTTATTCACTTAGTTTTACATGTTTACACTATTATCGCATTCAGAGTATTCTCCATTTGAAGCAATGTATCGAGATAATGTCGTTTTCTACTGTTAGAAGCAGAGCTGAAAATCTTGCGGAAGGATGTCTTTCAACGCCTCGGTGGGTTTCTTTTCATCTCTTCTAACTGCAAATCCGTAGCACCAGCTTTCGTCACAAGGACCGAATCAATTTCCTAATATTCTTTCATTTCACGACACATTCATTCGTAACTGTTTTTCATCTTCTGTGAGCAAGCGAGACGCACATTTTGCAGCAACGCTTTTCATTTGCAATGATTCACACAAACTTCGTTGGCAGGAGCTCCAGGACACACCAGTCATATGAATTCGTCAGCTGAAATTCAAGATCAGTTCATGAATTTACCTGGTGGTTATTCGTTCGGGAGGTCGTCGGAATCCCTGAACGACGTTGGTCTTCAAGCGACAAGTGACCATTCCTAAAGGGGGAAAACCACTCCTAAACTTGTGTTTTGATCATGACAACGCGCCAGTAAATTGGTTGGAGCATGACAACTGTTTTGGCCGACGTTTTGTCGAGCAGAAAACAGAATTTCACGGAAGTAAAGTTTTTCTTTCGTTCCAGCTATTGCGAAAATAGATGAACAGGGGAGAAACATTGTAAAACATAGACGCACCACGTGATGGTACAACCACACTCGACGACGCCGAACGGCTGACTGATGCCTGAGTGCCGCATGAAATGGCTTCTAGCGGCCTACAGGGAACGTTTTCCGCTACTTTTCGGTACCTACTCAAGTGCAAATATATACATATATATGTATATTACGATATGGATATGAAGTGCGTACAAGCTTGAAAAGGGGTCAATGTATAACGCGTAATTATAAATACGCAGACTTGACATCGTACTCCGACTTGATAGTTGTAGTATGATGGTCATTACAATAGCAGACGAATCCTTAGTTCTTAAACTGTGATACTAAATAAACAACATTTTTTTAATTAATTGAAATCTTATCAAGATTAATCGTCGCATGATGCAAGCTATACGCGTACTTTCTGCTTCTCAGTGTTTCACGTCCACCTTAGTGTTTTGAGATTTGCATATTGCCAAAAGATAACAAATTGCAAGGATTGTATAGAAAATATAGTCCTGGTCAAATACCTGCAAGACAAAACAAAATTAATTACAACTTATATAAGTTAAGAACTAAAAATGCTTACACACGCATATATATTCATTCAAATACAACTGTAGCAGTATAGATATTCTACTATAAATGAATAATGTCTATCTTCATTATAAACGCATGCATGTACACTCATAGACATATGCTCTTATAAGTATGGATATATATACACCTATATATATGAACGTATATATATAGCTAAATTTATACATTTAAACATTCACGCACGCACACACATTTATATGCATATATACATTCTTACACAGGCACGCACATATATATCTAAATATATATGTAAAAGTGTGTATACGTATGTAGGTGTGAATATATATGTGTGTCTGTTTGTGGTTATTTGTATTTACTCCTATATAATTGTGTATGTGTCTACATATGTATGTATAAGCCTGATGAGAATTTGTTACATTTCGTCTGCGAACAACTCTTATTGATTTTGCGTGAAAAATGCGAATATCTACAGAAGTAATCAATACATAATGTTATTGATCATTCTATGAGTTTTAAGTCGATAAATTCTTAAAAAAAAACCCAAAACCAAAAAATAATGCATGCAAAACAACACTTGAAACAGTATGTTCAATAATGGATGTGCGTAAAACATTTTTTTCTCTTTCTACATTTCACATCGAACTTGCTCTCGTTTGGATACTTTCTTAGTTTTTGACCATTTTAACAAACAAGAAACAAATTAAGAAAGAAGAAGGTTACATTAGAAAAAAATATTAAAACAAATAAGAATATATTTCATATTGATTTTGATCGGCCTACTGAAATAGAAATAAATTAATGAATTTTAATTTTTAATTTTCAATTTTTTTTTTCCAACGTTATCTATCATTTTGCTTTGAATCGCCTATGAGGCAATTGGTAGTGGTAGTTCACATAGTCTCATTATATAGTTTCATTCTCACATACATATGCATACACATTATTATATTGGCAAACACATACACACTCTTGTATATTCACATATATATATATATATATATATATATATATACATACATATATATATATATATATACATACATATATATATATATATACATACATATATATATATATATAATATATATATATATTATATATATATATATATATATATACATACATATATATATATATATACATACATATATATATATATATATATATATATATATATATACATATATATATATATATATATATATATATACAGGCACAGACACAGACACACACACATATGTATATCTATATATATATATATATATACAGGCACAGACACAGACACACACACATATGTATATCTATATCTATATATATATATATATATATATATATATATACATATATACACGTTTGTGTGCGTGCATTGACATTTTCATGTGTGTAAATATCTGCAAAATGTCGGTATGCACTATTTTCGTTAGTTATTTTTGATTATAATTGTCAATTTTCGTATCCATACAAAATGATATTTTCAAGTCAGATGAAAATACTATAATTGTATTTGCCTTTATTTGTCTTTCTATTTATTCTATAAATCCGAAACAAATACGTTTTCGAATTCCAAAAGATATGTTATTCCGCTTTCTCTTTGTTTATTTAATATTATCTCATGCTATTCACTCTCAGTTTTCTTATCTATTTTGATTTTCTCTGAAATGATTCCAGAAAATTCTCCCGTTCACTCTAACTACATGCATTACAAATAAAGATGCAGAACCAAACCCACATAGATGTATTTATAAGCACATATGTATTTCTACACGTGTATGTGTGTAATACATATAATCACACGCACACACACAGACACACACATATATATATATATATATATACATACATGTGTGTGTATCGTTGTGTGAGTATATATGCATGTCTATGTAGATTTATATATACATATATATATATATATATATATATATATATATATATATACATACATGTGTGTGTATCGTTGTGTGAGTATATATGCATGTCTATGTAGATTATATATATATATATATATATATATGTTCAAGTATTGCATGACGCTGCAGTTAGCTACTTACGCAATAATGGATCAGTTTATGGCTGTAGCTATGCTTCGTAGTTTCGTATTTTGGATTATAATGTTAACTTTTACATTTTCCAATAATCGTGACGAAAACTAGAATCAATGTTCTCTTATCTCTTTCCACTTCACTACTGCTGCCTGATGAGCCTATACGTTTATTGCTGTAATTATGAGTGATGACATAGTTGAATCAGTGATTGAGCTTTTAAAAATAACCACAATTGAAATGGTATTCTTCTCTTCCCAGAAAAGAGTAAAATTTTGTTATCGAATGTCAGTCAAACCATGAATCCTTATGTAATTATTTGTTGACAAAATATGTTTCCAACATTCACAGATAACAATGATTACTCATCTATGAAATAAAGATTAGTAGAACTCTACAAGTCGTATGAGCAACGCATATCTCAAGAGGTTTATGTTTTAACATGATTTGAATGAGATTAAACATTATTGGACACAATATTATTCTTAAGAAATATGTATGCGTGTTGTGACTGCCTCCTCCAGGCATCTCAAAGCGCAAAAGGGAAGGTGAGTCGTTGATTATCAAAATAACAATCCCAGTCACTTTCCATTCAATAATTTGCAATGGAACAGAATCGATGCATATGCTATACAAATCCGAAGTTGAAGACTAGAGTTACTAAATTAAAAGTAAATAGTTTTAGCTATATATTGGTATAACATGCTCCTGGGCAGGTCAAGCAACTTAAGCAGCTTTAAACGACTCAAGTATTTTAGTGATATTTATTTTATTGACCGATGTTGGTTGAATCACAATGGCAAAATTGGTAAAAATTTAACATTAAATCAAAAGGAGTGCAACTTTAAAGCGAAATAGTCCACTGTTTTCTGCAAATTCCGCCTAAACATCAAAAACGTTATTTAAATAAATAATCAATAATTAATTGATTTATTGACTCTGATAAACAACATCAACAGAATGTTTGAAATATTTCAGGCTCTGTATTTTCCGGTTGCAAAGCCAAAAAGGCTTGTGTGTCAAGACCCCGGATGGGCAAGTAAATGGACTAAAAAAAAAAAAGAAAGTATGATGGGATAATAGGCAGCTGTTTTAACATGTAGCATGCCACATTGTTGATACCTTTCGTTAATTGGGTAGATAAGAGCAACAATCATTGCACTAACCGACTCAAGCTTTACTTCTACGTACGAATTTCTCTCTCTATCTCTCTTCTCACTCTCTCCTCTCTCACTTCTCACTCTCTCTCTTCTCTCTCTCTCTCTTTCTCTGAATATTTTATCCATACATTGCTTCTTACATGCTGCTACAATATACACTTATAATCCCATCTTCATTTTTACATTCGTTCACACATATTCTTCCAATCTTCACACAATACTTAACAGAAATGCAGTTTTGCTGAAAGTGCATTCATATAAATTTGTAATTATTTAGAAGCAATTGAAAATTAAATTACTACCAACAGAATTCTATCATTTTTAATGAACTTGTGAAGTGAATATATTAAACGGAATGGCCTAAGATTTGGGAAATTTGGGAAATCTCGTACCAAAAAAGATAGAAATGTTGTTTCCGTAAAAGTAGGATGTAGTAGGTTTCCAGCGACATGTCATATTTCCGGGATGGTCATTAACAAAAAACGATAAGCAAAGAAACGATTTGTTATCTAAAGGAAGATGTAGAAAAAAGCATAGCTATTGATATGACGGATGTAT
>NC_042997.1:35738225-35753225 GCF_006345805.1 Octopus sinensis
TTTATTCTAACTCAATATACAATGCGGAACCGCCTTCTCCGAATACAGTCGCTGCTGGTGCTGCTACTACTACTACTACTACTACTACTACTACTACTACTACTACTACTACTACTACTACTACTACTACTACTACTACTACTACTACTACTAATAATAATAATAATAATAATAATAATAATAATAATAATATTAATAAAAATGATAATGATAATAATAATAAGGACCATATCACTAGCCTCTAAGGGCCATGGTCAAATAAGATCACCATCTCACGCACATGCACATGTGGTTGTGAAGCATGTGCTTGGTATACCCTTATCAGACAGGGTGTCATGATGGGTATATTAGGCTTCGTATATTTGACACGTGTCTCACTGCTCTCTCTCTCTCTCTCTCTCTCTCTCTAAATAATAACCACAACAACAACAATAATAATAATGATAATAATAATAATAATAATAATAATAATAATAATAATAAGTTCAATTTAATCAATACGTTTACTAGAAGGGTTAAGATTTTACAGAGTATTGTAAAATAATTTGCTGTTATATAAAATCCCGTAAAGAGTAAATTAACCCTACAGTCAAGAAATAATACTCTCAAAAGAAAGATTTCCTAAATTTGCTCAAAGAAAATATTAAAAAAGCAAGATCACTTTCCACCCCATCAATCTCTGTAATTTACATTATACTTCCCACTCACATTTCATTTTTAAGAATTTCACTAGAAAGTAGCGCTTAAATCTACATCGTCACATTCGATTTCCATTGAAACTGAATTAAGTTGATCAGGGCTCGGCCAAAAATGGAGAGCGATTCAGTGTTGAAATCTTTCGATCTCATTTACTACATAGTCTATTTCTTTAACGCTACTAGACAGATACACATTACCCCTTCTTCTAAGACAAAAGAAGACGATGGGACAATGTCCTCAAACGATTCAACACTATAGTTTAATCTGTCTTACATTCAGAAGTAGGTATTTACCAAACGTCCACAAGTTATCAATGCTCAAGTATTGGATGTACGTGTGCAGAACAGTTTTCTCACATTGAAAGCATTTAGAGAAGGCCCAGCTGACGGCATTTCCATACCTCTACAGATTATGTTGAAACGGTAATGCGACCAAGTAGAACTGGCAGGATATAGATGTTTCGAAATAATCCATGAGCAACCCATCGAAAGAAAATACCAGGCCAGTAGCTAGTATGCTGTTTTTGACGCAAACAGTGTAACCCACCACCCAGCTTATCATTCTGTCCTGCTAGTTAACCACTTCAAATCAGAACTGCAATGTCCGTGTGGTGGCGGACTGAGAGGACTGATCCCATGATCCAAGAGACGGATCTTGATCTACGTATCGGTCAGGACGGTAGATTTGTGAAAAACGAGTCTGAGAAATGGCAACTACAACCGCTCTCTGTCATGTAGACAGTAGAAACGTCGCACCCTCATCAAATGTAAGTGTATCATTAACCAGTCCTCCATTTAGTGTGTTGTCATTAAAAGGTGAACCTTTACAATGCGATCTGTCTCTTCTAACAAAATCAGGAAGGTAGGCGGTCCAACTCGGTGAAACATGAAAATTTATGATGGATGGGATGTAACCACACGCATCTGCGACGGATATCTCCAAGAAAGCCTACCGTCAGCATATTTCTTTGTAATAATGACTAATTTGCTCGTTACGTTGTTCTACTTGGTGGCCTTTGTCAATCCTCACTCTGAACAATGTAAATAGTCCGTCCGTTACCGCTCCGCAACCCTGCCGGAGAACATGGGGCCTTGAACTTTCTATCATGACCATATTGTTATTCAAAAGCTATGCAATATCTGACGTGTTACAGAACGTAGGTGTTAATCTATAAATGGCAAAAAGAATTCCCCACATCTTGCCATTTGTGCTTGGCACAACTGGAGCGATATATAATTTCTGTACGAATATTGGCAAATTGACACGTTGATAACTTCTATAAAATTGCAATACACGGTATCTGAAAACAATTTAAAGATATCTAACACAGAGATTAGCAATCGTGAACGTCTTTTCTTAATACTAAACATTGAGGAGCACACTCATTCAGGGCAATTATCTATTTCTGAATCTGAGAACAGAAACTATGTTATAGAAAACATAATTAAATTAATAACAACACGAGCAACAATAGAAGAACAATAGCGGCAAAAGGAAAGGGAGAAGACGATGGAAGAAAAAATAAAAGAACTTAGTGGTTCAATCTTGATTTATATATATATATATATATATATATATATATATATATATACGAGATCTGATCAACAAGTATACGGACTGTTGCCATAGTAAAAGAGATAAAGCAACCAGAGAGAAGCCGCTTCGCACTGACTGACCTTGACTTCTGTTGTGCATGTGCACTAAATTTTAACGTTCTAACTCGCCTTCGCTGTTTACAGCAGTGCTTGGATGTAACGTGTGTAACGTGTGATCGTCACATTGACCATGACAGAGAATGTTGTGAGGACGATATCTGCTCAGAGGCCTGCACTAATTTACAGAAAGTGAAGAGTGAATGGTAAATGGGTCTCCCACAAGTGTACGAGTGGTTCCGACGTTTCGAAGTTGACGCCAAAATGGCAATAATGACGAACGTGTCTACGAGACCCGCAACCGACAGAACTGAGCAGAGGATTGCAGATGTGATTGCACCTGTGAAGCGAAATCGTCGAATCACTATCCGTGAGTTATCCTAGAATGTGCAGATTAGATACGGTTCAGTCCATTATCGTTGAAAATTTGAGTATAAGAGGCGTATCTGCAATTTTTGTGCCAAAACTGATTGCAGCTGACAAAAAACAATACTCGGATTTCATCAGTTGCACCACATCCCCTTGATTGTGTCGAGCGCGGCTTAACTCTACGTGCTTTAGCTTATTTACTGTAGCAACAGTTCGGGTACTTAGTGATGAGACCTCGTATATATATATATATTATATATATATATATATATATATATATATATATATATATATATATAAACATTTAAATAATGAGGGAGATAAATTGAATATTAATTTAATTAATATCAACTTAAAACCAATAGCCTAGCATACAAAAATCTGAAAAATCATAGAAAATTGTAATACATGTGTATATTGAAAGGGCTAAAATACCACTATGTGGTCAGCCATATGCTAGAAGTTTGATCGTAGGTGATCTACTTCTAGCATATGGCTGACCACATAGTGGTTTTTAGCACTTTAAATATATAGAAGAGACCGTACTACTATCTATTTTATCAAGTGATATAATAATGCTGCATAAGTAGAGTGAAGCTCTCTTAATTATTATAGACAAGCAGCGTTGAATATATGTTTCAAATAATAACCCGATGGTGTTGCAGCCTATGAAGAGATTAATTTGTTATGTATACATACAAAGTGTTAGTCAGAAACATTGTAACAGGAAGGAAGAAGAATATATGCCATTTAGTGAATGAAAGCTAATTTCGTTTGAATTTCTACAGTGGAATCACTATCATCCTACAATATATGACACATGTCGTTGTAGTTTAAATTATGTTTACAGCCTCACTAGTACACACGCACACACGCACACATACACATACTAGCATGCACGCACTGGCACACTCATACAAACACGTAGACATATATTATTAATATGAACAGACATTAATATATATGTCATTTCGTGATTACTTTGGCAGATGATTTGACACTTCATAAGTGGAGATATTTATTTGCATAGCAACCATTACTCCATTTGGTGAATATAAATGCTGTATGAAAATAAAGCGTGAAAATCCATTAAAATGTACAGCTTTATTAGCCAAATATTCTGTATAGAATATTTGTAAAGTTCATTTCACAAATACTTAACGCGTTATGGATTCAAAAATTAGAGAATGCATATAAAGTATAATGAAATAAATAAATATATATATATATTATATATATATATATATATATATATATATATATATATATCTTCAAATATCCGTGTGAAATCTTCAGAATACGCTCCAGGAAATGAACTATGGGTATTTTTCCGAAAATATGCTGATTATCGACGAATCATTAATGTGAAACATATCGATTAAAGTTGATACTTGAGCATAGTCAGATCCAACTCGCTAGAAACATTAGTTTTTTGTATAATATGGAATTCTATATAATATTTTACAATTATAATGTTATATTTTAAAACAACGTTTGCTTTTTGGATTCTATAGCACTTTATAACTTATATTTACTTCTATTCTCACCGGAGAGAGAGAGAGAGAGAGAGAGAGAGAGAGAGAGAGAGTGAGAGTGCAGAAGACTTAACCAAAATTATATCGTAATATTTGTGTATGAATATCAATTACTCAGAATCGTACGCAATATTTTAGATCAAATTATATTAAACCCCAGACGAGTAACCATATAAGGTAAGAGTAGAATTATATCTCATGGGGAGAGATTTGTGAAATTGTGTACGTTATCCAATGAAGCAAAATCGCTATTTCTTCTGTAGCTTCAAAGCATTCATATGAACATTGTTATCACGTAAGACTAAATTCTAATTACGTGGATGTCTAGAAACAACGACTATATCTCCTTCCTATTAAATGAACAGTTGCACATATAATGTTTGGTATTCACTATGAAGGAAGTTCGTAGAAACATCTAATTTCCTTGTGTTTTAAAATACTACATGTAACAACAGTTTATTATTAAGCTAAGATAAAGTAATTATTGATAACTTTTTTATATCCTTAAGGCTGCTCCATTTCAATGATTGAGTGCTTCTTATCAAAGGTATTATTGAAGCATAAATTTGCTTCCGAAGACGACGATAACTACTATATTGTTATGTATTATATTATCCTATAGTGTACATATCGACAGTACGGTTACTAATAGAAATAAGCGTCTTTTAAAACTTACATTTTGACAGTCTCTCATCACTAAAATATTGTATGAGGTTTGGTTACGCAATAAATCTTGGTTTAAAAAATATATCTGTATGAAAGCACAACCGTATATTATTCTTCCTCTTTTAGTGTTTTAGTCAACATTAAAAGTTGAATAATTTTTTTTATATATGATATATTTCTATGATTGATAACAGTTTTACTTTTCTCGTGGTTATGTCGTCACTTATTCATTTCAATGTTCCTGATCAATTAGATAATCGCCATTTAGCAATCTCCCAGAATAACCTACGGAATACATTCACGATCAATGAATAAAGGCATTTAACAAGATATTACAACATATATGAATAACTTTGTAGATGCCCACATTTCTGTAATGGAATATTAATGGAGTCTGCAAACACAAATTTTCTTTGACCCAAAAGATGTATTTATTTGGAATTTTAATTTCTGGTGCATTTTCACGGCAACTCTTTTATATAGTTTTACTTTTGTCTATAAATCTAGTAAACACATAAATCTCATATTATGGTCTAAAATAATAATAATTACTGAAATATAAATGTTCGACGTAAGTTCTACTCTAAGACGCTTTGTTAATCAAAAAGAAGTAATATTGATTACGCAATACTACCGAAATGACTTTCGATTGACAAACGACTAGCGTCAGCTCAACAATTTAGAAAATGCTAGGAATGCTATCTTGAAACTTCGTTCTCTGCTACCGCAATAAATATTTCTATTACACTATGGTAGACTATAGTAACAATATTGATAAACCATTCGACAGAGACGCTTTAGGCGTTACTAATTGTATGCTTACTACCAGTTATATTGCTATGTCTCCACTAATAAATATCATTGAGATTTTCGTAAATAAATCAATACATACTGGAAGATAAAGGGATTTCTTACAACTAGTTTTGGTTAATTTGGGGGTTGCTCTTTCATATTTTAGTAATTAGTAACATACAATTGATTTTTGAACTTCATGATTGTTTGAGCCAAACAAAGCTCATAAATAAAATGTTTAGATGTAGGATAAATCGAACTAACTCTTCTCTCCTTTCTTCCGCATTTCTTCTCTCTCTCTCCATCTCTTCTCTTCTCTCTCTCTCTCTCTCTCTCTCTCTTTCTCTCTCAATGTATCTATTTTCCGTCTGTATACATAAGTAAGAACACATACGCACCGTACACAAAGGCGCATACGCATACACGCCCCCACTCACCCTCACACAAACACACGTATTTGAATGAAACCTATTGACAATATTTAAAGCGAAGGAACATGAACGATAACAGAAGCAACATACTAACAAAAACATGAAGAATAATGAAAACATCTTTTCTCGAAATGATAACAACAAAGAAGTCGATTCCCATATTTTCCATTAACTATTATTATATAGTCTAGAAGCTTGGCAATAAATCTCATGAAACTCCTTTGCTGAACATAAGATATAAAAACAATAACAACATAAAAGAGATAAGCTAATGTTAGTATGCTATATACTGATTTGAAATAAAATACAAGGTATACGATTTTTGATAAGCATACAATTTTCGACTGGCTGCAAAAACTATACAAAGTGGTTAATACACAGTATTTTATCTTTTCAGGAGCAGAAAATGTGAGATCGATCTGACTAGTGTATGGCTCTCTTATACCTTTATCAGAGAAGGAATACACACTCTCTGTTCTTGAATAGATTAGCAGTTTATAGCTGTTTAATGTGTATAGAAACTTATCCGCAAATAAATTATTACATAATATTTGCATAACTGTATATATGATGACTACGTGTTTAATTAAATAATCAATAAATGTACAATCCGTGTTAATTAATTAATTAACCGTGTTAATTAATTAGTTATGTACAATAGAGTGTTATTGATAATATCAAACAGATTTCAATGTTTAACATTTTTAATTAGCATACCATGTGAAAAAGAAATACAGTAGTTAAACCACAAGATTAAATCTTTCCATGGGCAAAAACAAAAGTGATTTAATTTGAGGAGTTTCCAATTTTTAAAAACTTCATACACGTTACAGCAGTTCATAGAGCGTATTATCTTGGACCCAACTAAGTGATCCACGGAACGTTCATAAAAGCTCCAGGGCTAGTTAATCAATAATTCAATAAACTGAATTCCTGAATAATTTACTTTTGTTAATGGAAAATATTAATTTTGCCTATTGAAAAATAATTTGTAAATAACATGTATATTTATTAATTGACTTCTGAGTCCAGAAGCAAAGTATTATAGTGACTGCTTGATTACAAAGTTTCCTAATTACAAGTTTAAAATGCAATCTATTATTGCATTATATATACACGCAACAGTTTCAAGGGCATATTTTTAATGCGTGTCACTTATGAAATATATACATATATATTTTTTTTTCTAGTTTAAGTAGAAGCAGAAACGTAGCACAACACAATTAAAAACAATGTATTATTTTACTTAAGTTATATGCACTAAGACAGTGCTGAAATTGATGAAAACTATTACAAAAACGGCAGTGGTCATATTAAGTAAAATTATACAAGGCACGTAATTTCTGACTGAAATTTTTAAAGGGAGACAGGCCTGTCTACACAAGTAACATTACAAAATCCCTTTCAAACAAATGCATAGAAATTGTTAATCGTTTTACAGTGTACTGTACTTACGCAATTTTATTTGTTTCTCTTACTGAAGTGTAGATGTGGTAGGTCACTATTCTGTAGTGTTACTCACTCCTAAAGACTGATTTTCGGAAATTGTAGGACATATGAACATGTGCATGGGCAATACAGACTCTGATGTACATATTCTCTTATAATACTGTGTGCATGAGCGCGCGTTTGAGATTGCGTGTGCACATACCTGTAAATAACCAAATATATACATCCACATACACTATTTATGTGCATGTGTGTGTATGTAGATGTATGTGTTTATATATATATATATATATATATATATTGCATATGTATGGCTTCTATGAAGTTACAGTCTAGTAACTTTTAACATGTTCATTCTGGACCTGTGGCTATAGCGGAAGGCGTTGTTAGTAGGACAACACGGATGATCACAGCTTCTATACACATATTCTAGAGAAACTGTTTAATCTTTTAACATATATCCTTGAAAAAAAATTTATCACGTTAAAAGTTACTAAATTCTCGCTCATTTGTCTGTGTTTCCGCTTTATGCAAAAACATGATGTGTGTCGTGTGGTAGATAATTGTATCAATTTAGATGGAGTATTGTGAGTTTAGAGTCTCTATGTTGGACACCACTCGACACAAATCTAAGTAACTATTAGCATTATCGCTTTTAGTTCGTTGGTATTTCAATTATATATGATGTTATATTATATAAACAGTCTATCTTATAAAATGAAATAATGAGAATAAAATTATATTGAATTAATTTTACTATTTATAATCTTAAAATATTCTTTGGGTACGTTAAATTTGCCAATATATCTCATAAAGCAGTTCTTCATAATTGTAATCATATATTTGGCAATGGTGCGTGAATAACGTGTTTAGAGAGATGTATAGAATGGGTTGTTTCATATCGAGTAAGACTGCAAGGAGAACTTAAATGAACTGTATAACTAAATGCCCATTCATTGAATACGAAATGTTCCATAAATCATAAGAAAGAGCAGTACATGCAATTGGTTTAAATATATAGTTACGTAAAACTTACTGGCTAGAAATCATATTATTTTGTCCATGGAAATATGGAAGTAACTGCAATGGATGGAAAAGCATCACTTCCCCATGGATAAATATTCGAGAATAAATTTCACCTTTGTATCTCAAAGAAAAGAGAAAAAAAACACTCAATTCCAAATATTCTAAGCGCATACCTTCTCGTAAACGTTAATAACAACGTGACTAGCTGATATTTAGTTTCTTTTCGAGTCTTGTTTTATGAATGCTAGAACTAAGAAATGAAGAGAGGAAGAAAAAGGCATTAAGTGTAAAACGGAAATAGGAGAAAGCAAAATGAAACAAACAGTTATTGATTTTAGCTTTGGTTTTAAAATTGAAGCTAATTAAATATAGTATTCTTTTAAATTTATTGCAAATTTCAGTTGGAGAGTAGTGTTATCTAACAGGCCATTTAACTTGCTGAAGACAAAATGAGGACATAGTACTGCAATAATCTGGCGGTTGTCAATAGAAATAATAATGCCTATTAATCAAGTATCGAGGAGTAATACATGAAAGTTTTCGTAAGACATGCGTTGCTGATTTAGATATGTTATATTCTTTATTATATTATTATTATTATTATTATTATTATTATTATTATTATTATTATTATTATTATTATTATTATTATTATTATTATTATTAACAATGATAATAATAATAATAATAATAATAATAATAATAATAATAATAATAATAATGATAATAATAATAATAATAATAATAATAATAATACTAATAATAATGATAATATAATAATAATAATAATGATAATAATAATATAATAATAATAATAATAATAATAATGATAATAATAATAATAATAATAATAATAATATAATAATAATAATAATATAATAATAATAATAATAATAATATAATAATGATAATAATAATAATGATAATAATAATAATAATCTGCCGATGTTATTCAGTTTTATGTCTGTTGTACAAGCATTGTATAAAACAGCTTCATTCAGTTACAAAGTCTCAGAATCCCTTCTTATTTACTGCATAATATACATACATACAGACTCGAACAAACTCCGACACACAAGAACAAGCACACACAAACACTCACACATAGGCATTGTTATAAACACACAAGTATATATTATATGTGTATACACGTATATCTGTTATATATCTATAGGTGTATATATATATATATATATATATATATATATATATATATATATATATATATATATAATGTCCTTTCGTAACATAGGTTTAAGAACCACCTGTACAGTTAATTCTTATATAGAGCAGAATTCGTTTGCACACAATATACTAATTACAAATAGTACATACTCAACGATGTGCTCTCACAACTAGAATTGTATTAGTCGTTACGCTTTTCATCTTAGTATCTGCTCTTGACACCGTATCATCATTGTAAAAGAAGAATCTCACTATGACGTATTAGTCTTTCTTAAAATCGTTGAAGACAAACAGATACTACTTATAACAAACATTTTCAATAAACAGAATAGTTAAGATATGTGCATACGTTTCTATTTGAAAAGAAAATTGAAAGTTATCACCTGAAAGAGCAGATAATTTTTTCATTACACCTGAAAAATTAATGTAGAACTTTTAACTCTGAGTTACACTACCTCGCTCTACGCACATTGAATACATTCATGCATGTATATATTAGTGTTTCTTCTGTTGTGTTTTTTGTGTGTTTAGTGTATGTAGTGTTATTTTAATGGGTTTTAATCTTGTAAAGTATAAGCTGTGTGAGTTAGTGCTGTTTTAGATTATTTGGTTATTAATGTAGAGGGTGTGTGTGAATATTGTACGATATTTTGTAAAATTGGGAGTGTCTTGCAGAGTTGTGGACTGTTCTTAGAAGAGCTATTTTAAAGCAGTATACAGTGTCGTGAACTCTGTTAGGTCTTCTGTGTTTCTTTCCATATTATTTTTAAACATGTTTATGATTCGAATTACCTGTGCTATTCTTTTCACCAACATCAAGTGGAACATCTTGTATATATATATATATTTATTAAGGGCATTACTATTCATTAATGACTCACGCTAGGAGGGACTCTTAAAGTCAAAACTACCATAATAAACACATTGTACGGAAAGCGAGGCAATGCAACTCTCGAAACAAGCCTTTTAAAAACAGATTCAGCTGCAGATCATAGGATTTCATAATTAGTGCACAAAATGTATTTTTTAATCGTCAGTGCATGCATAATCATGACACATAAAAATGAACAAAAAATAAACACACCAGACGAACACCATGAATAAACGCTTGTAATGAGAGGCAAATCGAAAATCCCACCTCTTACATAGATATATAAGTGTGAACAATTCTATGTCCTATGCTGGATACATTTATAAACACGATCAGGTCTTTGCATCGAAATATGAAAGCTAGAGTTAATTTTAGTAAGTTCTCTGAATTTTTTACTGTGGAAAATAGAGTAAGACAAGGAGACCTTGATGCACCCACCCTTCTTATAATATACTTTGATACTGTGATTTCACACGCTTTTCAAAATCCGAACGACAGGGAATATTTTAATCTTACCAGACTGAAAATCAAAACGAAGGTGTTTACTTCACTCATGAGGGAACACTTATACTCTGACGATTGCGATCTAGTCCGTCATTCTGAAACAGTCCTACAGTCTCATGCATTTGCATTTGGCTCAGCTTGTGATGATTTTGGCTTGAGCATCAACCTGCGTGTGGTGCTGTTTGCAACCTTCCTAAAATTGCTGTTGAGCTTAAGCTACTTGATGTTGTTAAATCTTCTATCTACCTTAGAAGCTCTGTACAAAATGATGAAAACATTGATACAGAAATGCATACGAGAATTCAAAGAGCAGCACATGCATTTGATGTCTTGGAGTCACGCGTTTAGCGCGAAGGACATATACATAACAATAAAAATTGGCTCTTTACAAATCATTTGTATTATCAACACTTTTGTATTCTTCTGAAACATGGACGTGTTATGAAAGACTTTTCAGTTTGTTAGAACAATTCCATCAAAATGTCTTCATCGCATTATAAACATCAAATGGAGTTCTTTTACTCCAAACACAGATGTCTTTGCATCTTCAGACAACATCTCAATTAAAGCCATGATTAAAAAAAAAAACAAATGAGATGTTGTGGCCATATTGTTAGTATGGTGGATGAACGTACACCCATACAAATGTTTTATGGTGAGCTTGCAGAGGAGAAACACTATCGGTGTAAACCTAAAATGTGGTTTGAGGACGGCATAAGGACTACCGTGAAGTCACTTGGAATGGATCCAGAGGACATAGCAACCCTTGCTTCGGATCGAGCTAGATAGAGTGGAGTGAAGGCGTTTTAAGAGGCGAGTATAACGCCTTTAATACTCAAGAGAGATTTAAAGAAGTTTGTTACAATCAAGAAGGTGAATCAAAATGACCTTTTTGTTTGCATAGTTTCTTGTGTTTGGCCCTAATCTCATTTGCAAACCCAGGGAAAATGAATATACACCAACTATTGTGCCTATATGTCTGTGCATACATTTCAATGCAATGTATACCAGAAAGTCTGCAAATCTAACGTAGGCGTCAAAACACATTTTAAGATCTACAAAAATCAGAACTTAACTGCAGCTCTTGTTGGTCCCAATCAGCTGTGCAATCTCTGCGGTTGTCTTTTCAAAAGACTGCCTGGTTTAAAAAGCCACATCAGACGACATGATAGTTCTAATGTGTAGGTACAGGAGGTCGTCAAACTCTGCATAAGGTGTAGGCAACCAACATATACATATATATTTTAAAATAAAATACTGTGTGAAACATACACGGAGAGTAAACCACCATGTTGAATTCTTACATGGTAAAAATTGCAGTCAAAGCACGAAAGAATATTCTTACATTAATCCCTGTGTTTTAAAGTAATAATAACTACGTATCATAACTATTCAGAAAGATGAGAAGTTCCCACCTTGCCCAGGTTTGTTATATATAATCATGTTCATTCACTATATTTTAAATAAACTGCAATGAGAAAAACTGACAGTCTTCATTTATTCATGAAATGTTGCTGCATTTAATCACATTAGTCGCCGTTCGTTTAAATTTAGATTTTGTATATCTCATCAAATAAAGGGTTTCTATGAAAATTTGCGCCTAGATTTTATCTTCTAATGTAATTATTGTACAACATAGTGTATACGGCATTCTTAACTTTTTTCTGTCTAGATCTAAAATAATTTCATTAAAAGTCATATGGCCTAAAACCATTAAGTGAAAATTAAGCCTCTACACAGTTGAAGCAAATCAAGTCGGGAACTAGCACCTACAACTTGAAACATACATACGTAGAAGTCCTTATATTTTCTCTCTTCATGTTATCTGAGTGAATTCGGTGACGGTGAAGATCGGTTTGTTGCTGTTCTCAAAAGCCTGCTATTAGGTTGTTCTCTCTTAAGCCAGCCCATAATTCTGCGAAGTAAAGTATCTACTCAATCCGTCCTACCAGACTTCTTTCTTTCTGTCTCCCAGGGTGTCGCTCTGCTGAAGGCTTCCCCTTGTCAAATAATGCCATATGAAGAGGCGGTTCTCTAGTATTGATAATTTCGCGCACAATTATGTTATCATACATTCTATATATGTCTGTATGATGCTTTTCCTACTTCCTTTTAGTCACATTTATTTACCAACATATGTTTCGTTTCATTATAAGCAGGACCGGATTTAAAGCCTTTTAATCTATCGTGTTGTTTTCCCCACATGATGTAATTGTGGCTCCTTAATATTTACAAGTAACTACCGGCTTCTAATCAATGCCATTAAATCTCCTGTTATAAATTAGGTGCATTTTATTTCTCATAGCCAAGTCCTAAACAAAGGCAGTACCGTACAAGATATATTAGCAGTTGTTCAATTTAGGTATCTTGATTATGTTCTTATATGCAGAAAGACGTCAAAATATATGTACATGTATCACCTTAATATTTACTTATCAGTATAAGTTGTAAACGTTATGAATTCTCTGCCAATATTATGCATCAGAAGTGAATTTAGTCAGGTACTCTCTGTTTATTTGTTTTCTTCCCAAGCTAGTTCTAGACTCGTTTTATCTCATTAATATTAAATATATTGACATCACACCGTTGTTTCTAGAAGGATTGTGTCATCTGCATAAGGGATGTTGTTGCGTATTTATCTTTTCATATGTATGTATTGTAGATGTTCAATGACATGCATAATTGTTTTAATGTTTATTAGAACATTATTAGTGATAATACGCGATACACATGTACCTGTCTTAATTTTAGTCATATTATCCAGCTTCACTTATTCTGTCGTTTGTTGTTAATATATATTTTCCCTTGTTCACGAATAATCTGTGATTTACTACACTAATTGAACATACACACAACATTTATATTACATTTTAACATTCTAAGAATGTATTCATATATGAATATGCAAAAAGCCGAAAATTTTCACTGCCATTTTAGCATAAGATAATTTTAAAAAATAACAGATATTGCAGAGTCTTTTCACAAATAATGAGAACATAACTCAGATATATAACATATATCAATAACTCTCGTAAGAATAGATACTAAGTAATTAAAGTGATTAAGAATCTAAACTATCCTATTACGCATTACATATTTGAAAAACCTGTCTCTTTCTGATACTTATGTATATCTCTAGATAATTTGAAGATTAATAAGTGCACGAAGACAGTAGACATATGCTTCAGACATTTACATATATTCTGAATAAACGCAAAAGAAAATGAAAGTAAGGGATCTACTGTGGTTTGTTGCACAGCACTACTTGAGTCCCCACAACATAGAGTGCACTACTAGATTCTTTGACAATGGTTCAGTTATCAACACAGACACTGACTAACTGACACCTTTCTTTTTTGGAATCTGTATTCATTGAACTTGGGCCTACAGGAAACAGTAATTGTCCATCTAAAACCTCCACTCTACTGCGTAGTTAATACACTAGTTTATATAAATATTTGGTCAAAAGTTTTGGTCCTGTACATCTATCTGCTTCTGTTTTATCAGAACAGTAAATAATAGTGATGATCAAAATATGCATCTGTTTGCATCAACAACTGAGTGCAGCATCTATGTATTATAGGTAATGTTCCTCTTGCTTTAACTACACAGAAATTTTACTACCATTTTCCTACACTGACTTAATTACAAATGAAAATAATTTCTCAATAAAATAAAAATTTAATCTAATTGGTATGGTATAATAAAAAAAAACGATCAGAGTTTTGGATCACGCGGCCATATATGTTACATTTATAAATCCTCAACGACCGCTTTTAATAAGATGACTGTCAGTACTCATTAACAATATTACAATTGCT
>NC_042997.1:35763225-35765725 GCF_006345805.1 Octopus sinensis
GGGTTTAATATTTTTTACATAGGTGTCCTCATCCATACGAAACATATGACCACACCACCGCAGTTGTCTCTCTTGAATACCACATCTGATGCTTCTTAGGTCCAACTTCTCTCTGTCGTGTACATATAACAGTACACATCCGTATATATATATATATATATATATATATATATATATGTGTGTGTGTGTGTGTGTGTGTGTGGGTGTTATATATTTATATATTGGCGCTAAATGTGACTAGTGTGTCAGAACTATATTTCTAGAAATATGAAGTAAAATGCTCTCTAATGATGTCGTTAAAACACATAGTTTAATACATATGTACTGACACGGACCGTAATCCCCCGTCCCTATTGGTGAGGTTGTGAAATTAGACTAAACTGAGAGATCAGTATATGGAACAATCTACCAGTTCTTTCGTGAGATTACAGCCTCTGTCAGTACATATGATTTAACTACAGCATTAGAGCTTTTGGGACCTTATTTCTGGCAATGTATGTGGTCTAAGACACTAGCCACTCTCTAGTGTCAATTGCGTTTTCCTTTTTCGAAAACATTGTACACATTTTGTATGCACATAAATGTGCCAACGCTGGATAGACATACATTGCAGCAGCCATTGATAAACAAAATCGCCCATATAGGCGCAGGAGTGGCTGTGTGGTAAGTAGCTTGCTAACCAACCACATGGTTCCGGGTTCAGTCCCACTGCGTGGCATCTTGGGCAAGTGTCTTCTGCTATAGCACCGGGCCGACCAATGCCTTGTGAGTGGATTTGGTAGACGGAAACTGAATGAAGCCTGTCGTATATATATGTATATATATATATATATGTTTGTGTGTCTGTGTTTGTCCCTGTAGCATTGCTTGACAACCGATGCTGGTGTGTTTACGTCCCCGTCACTTAGCGGTTCGGCAAAAGAGACCGATAGAATAAGTACTGGGCTTACAAAGAATAAGTCCCGGGGTCGATTTGCTCGACTAAAGGCGGTGCTCCAGCATGGCCGCAGTCAAATGACTGAAACAAGTAAAAAAAAAATATGACCTTCCAAGGAAGAAGCAAATTCATTTTATCCTAAATCCAGACATATTGCTGATAAAACCCCTTAAATCATTTAAGATATTTACAGGACAAAACCTGATTTTTTTTTCTCTTTACGCCTCCACACTAATCTTATACAACCCGTTGACGATCTTACCCTTGGCTTTATTCTCGACAATGATCCACAATACAGGAATTACATTTTTACGATCGTGAAGAAGGACGCTGATATTTTAGCAACAGTCGCTATGTCTTCTGTCAGCTATCTCATACTAAGTAGGACTATCTTCCGTTGTATTTCCATTCAGGAACCCAAATTGTCTCCCGAATATCGGTATGCAGCGAGGTCTCCCGATACATAGAATGTATACCGTCAATCACTAACCTTAACCGAATACATTCTAGGGTATCAGTACAAACTGCGTATACAATTCTCCTACCAGTCGGGGACATGTATATAAAATAAAAACAAATACCTTGCATCACGAGTGATTATACATATATATATATATATATATATATACATATATATGTGTGTGTATATGTATTAAACAGAGGGTAAAAAAATATAAAATGATAGTGTTCAGTATGTTGGTGAACAGTGTTTCTATAAAAGAGAGATGGGTAAAGGAAGTTGTACATCATCTCCCTCTTTCCCTCACGTACCCACTCTTTCTCCCTCTGTTATTATTATTGCCACTCCCACCCATCAACACTGCTCTTTTTAATAAAATATCATTAACTCTCCCTAAATTTCTTTATCTCTCTTCACTCCCTCTCTTATTTCATTTTCACTCTCTCTCTCCCTGTATTCGCAACCACCCTCACCGTCCCTATCCCTATTATTACTCTCACCCCAGCATGAGGAATAGTAGTAGTGCCTTGAATAGTTAGAGGGGGGGTCTAAATGTGACACACTGACCACAGAATTTAGTTTAAGTATTTATTGCATTATTTATATATATATATATATATAATATATATATATATAATATATATATGTATGAATACATCGGAGAATTAGTCATATTATCAATATATTCATATTCATTTTATTTAATATGTTGTGTAGATTATGTGTGTCAGTACATAGGATTCCCTAGATAATTGGCAAAGGAGTGCAGCTTAAAATTGTTGAGTAGCAGATGTTTTTCTTATCTATCTTTCTCTCTCTCTATCTATCTATATACATATGCACATACTCCACACACACACACACACACACATACACACACACACACACACACACACATATATATAAATATATATATATACATATATATATATTTATATACAGATATATTTATATATTTCTACGGAGCATTTTAAATATTGGGTCACATATAGAAATATTTCTACATAAATAGTTGTGCATTTGAGCAGAATATTAGATTTGAAGAAATGTATGAATTCGTATGATTTTGGTTTTAATGGAAACAAACAAACAAATAAATAAAT
>NC_042997.1:35770725-35775725 GCF_006345805.1 Octopus sinensis
TTAAGTGGTCGAACATATCTCTCCAAAAGACTTAATTCGTTAGTATTTCACTAAACCAGATACTACGCGCAATCGTTAAGACTTTCCAGTTGTAATGGTTCGTGAGAAGAACATTTATCATAATGGGCTGTAATTGGAGACTTTACATGCAACTAGTCCTTCGATAAATCGTTTCATTTCAAAGATAAGCACTGCTGGCTACGCGTATTCTGCGACATGTGTATATTACTACGAAATATTATATACGCGTTAAAATACGATCTGAATAAACGCAGGAGAAAATCAGTGTAAGGTTCTGTGATGAAATTATACGATTCCTATTACTATAATATATCTACTTGGAACTGCTGGCTGATTAGTCTATTGTTTCGTGAAGGTCATCTGGTTGGTAACAATTGTACAAATTCCAGCGAATGCGTATAGAACTAGTTTAGTGGTGATTAATGCTGTTTAAGTTAGGGATGTTGCACAACAAATGAAAATAAGCTTCATTCTTTTTTATGTGATTAAACAATGTAAAATACAGGAAATTATATAATATGGATTATTACGAAAGGATATTATAAAGGTGAATAGAAATATAAAGAACATGTTTAATGTTGCTCCTTTTAGATCAAATGATATTGTCACCAAAATCCTCTCTCTCTCTCGCACGCACACAAAAGCATATATACACACACACACACATATATACATATATATAAAGCAATAAGAGAGTCCACCATGAGGACGCTCTAACGCTATATATATATATATATATATATATATATACATGCATACTCACACACACACACACACACACCACACACACACCACACACACACACACACACACACATATATATATACATGTGGAGGCGCAATGGCCTAGTGGTTAGGGCAGCGGACTCGCGATCGGAGGATCGCGGTTTCGATTCCCAGACATGGCGTTGTGTGTGTTTATTGAGCGAAAACACCTAAGAGCTCTACAAGGCTCTGGCAGGGGATGGTGGCGATCCCTGCTGTACTCTTTCGCCGTAACTTTCTCTCTGCCTTTCTTCTGTTGGCCTTCTCGCTTAGCCAGCGGGGTGGCGTCATCTGAAGGCTAAAACAATGCGAAGCGCATTGTGACCAGCGATGTGTAGCAACATCTATTAGCCTGGTCGGTCACGGTGATCATGGTGATATATATATATATACTCACACACACACACACAAACACACATATATATATATATATGTATATGTATATATGCATGTCATCGTCAATATAATAATCATCATCGTCGTCATCATCATCAAAATTGTTCTGTGGCATTTTTTTCATACCATACTATGTTGATTTTCTCTGCTCTAATACTATGTTGATATCTAGCCAATCATATTCCCTCTTTTTCTTGGTACATACAATCTGCCTCTGTCAGTTTTGGGGATGCAGCATCTCATATCTAGTCAGCATCTTCCTTGTCTTTCGATCTAAGCTGTTTAGTTCGTCTACTGTCCATGCGATTAGCCCTGCTACTTATCTAAGGTGTGAAACCGCCCAGGTGTTATTAGCTCCAATATTATTCCGTCCGTTTAATTTCGATTTAAGGAACGGTCTCAGTTTTCAAAAGTACTCCACCTTAAATTTTTCCGTCATTTCTTTCTCCATGGATTTATCAATTTTCAACATCACCAAGTACTTAGAGCCTGTCCCTTCTATCTGCTTCATAACCTCCCCCGACAGTATCACTAGCCCGTCAATTCTTTTAATTTTGTCTCTCTTCAAGACTAACACAAAACATTCTTTCACTCCGAACTCCATTCTCATATCAGTTATGAAAGTATATACCGTATCAAGGAGGGAAACTGAGTTGGGATTCATCTTCACCATAAAGTTTGAGGTCATCCATGAGTAACAAGTGGTTGACATTTTTGGTGACTTTTGAATACAGCATTTTCTATCCCCACAAGTATTGTTAGTGGTATCGTGCACAGTTCGAAGATCTGTGGGGACAGGCAGTCCCCTTGGACGATACTTCTTCTGATTTCTATTGTCCCTTAACTTCTTCCATATGCTCTCAGTTCCGTCCTCCAATTTGCCATACTTTTCCAAGCAACGCTCAAGAAAATGTACGAACAAAATAGATTCATGCATTCAAGAATACAAGAATGTGAGATCATATTGTACGCATTATGGTAATCGATCCATGACATGTCTAAGTTAGATTTCCTCCTCTTGCAATCTCTAAGTACGGGTTTACCTACGTGGAGTTGATCCTTGGTACCTCCGCACGTACATTTGCAGCCCTTCTGCTCATTTGGCAGGACTCCATTTTTATCCAGATGTCTGTTCATTGACTCTGCGACTACTCCAGTCAATAATATCCACATAAATGGCAAGCAGGATATTGACATGTAATTGTCTACCCTATTGCTATTTTCGTTGGTTTTCATGCGCAGCACTGTCCTACCCATTGTCAATCACTTTGATGTCACTTGGTCGGCCTTTATACTGCTGCTGGTAATGCTGCTGCTACTACTACTACTACTACTACTACTACTACAACAACAACAACAACAACAACCACAACTACTACTACTACTACTACTACTACTACTACTACTACTACTACTACTACTACTACTATTATTATTGTTATTATTATGAAAGACTCTCGGTTAGTTCTTAATTACTGGTTGTTCTTTACTTGAAAGCAGACAATAAGAAGTCACTAAACGTAGTGCCTTCTCTTGTGACTCGAAAAGACTATACTCTTCTTAGAATACGAGCTGTACCTAAAAATGCTGTCTTCTCGATCAGTTCGTGCTTGACAGCAGCTCCAATATTCTTAACATGTTTTTCAAAGCTATACTATTACACACACACATATATTATAGATATATGAATTATTTACATATATGCACGTTTGTGTCCAAGATTTTAGTGGAAACGATGCCATTCCGCAAAGGGAACTGAGTGAGCTATCGAACGTAGAATGCTATTTTGCATCCGTGTGAAGCAGATAGAAAATAAACATTAGAATTGTCTAAGTTAAGAAGAATACAACAAATGTTCCCCATATCTAGTCAGCAACTTCCTTGTCTTTCTGTCTAAGCTATTCCTCTCAGTCTAATTGGTAAACATTTTACAAAGCAAGTTTACTTAGTAAGTGCTTTTTTTTCGACGCTTCATATGTTTAGTAATATTAATGTCCGTCGATACGTTTCATTAGACACAACCTCCATGTTATCTTTTTATACAAAAGAACCAGTTACTAGAGAAATATCTTCATCCATCAATTTCAACAAAACCATTTACATATGAAAGCATTTTTCGTAATTCCATATATGATTACAATTATCACTGCGAAAAAATACAACAAAAACGAAATTATGTTTTCAGAATATTGTGTTGAACTGTAATCATGAGATCGTGTAATTTCTCGAAGATACAGTGGCGTGCGTTTTATATTAACTTAATACTAGCTATAATAGATTCATGTCGTACAGTAATGCAAAGAATATTTATTTTGCATAGTCATCTCGTGCAGTTGATAAAGAAGACTTTTATGTAAATATGTCAATTTACAAACACACACACACACATACACACACACACAAGGACACATACACACACATGATTATATGTCGGTAGCCATCGCTTCTGATTTGGGTTGGCAGCGAGTTGTCACGCCTGTCTATGACATTTAGATGTCTTAACATCCAGCTTGTTTTGGGAGTCGGTCGCAAGCGAGAGCGGTGAACAAACAAGGCACATACAATGAGGATGTGAGATCGACAACATCAGTATATATATATATATATATATATATATATATATATATATAATATATATATATACGTGCGTGTGTGTGTCTGTGTGTGTATACAAATGTGTGTATATATATATATATATATATTTTCAGAATGAGAAAAATAAACCAAGGCTGTGCAAATTTTAGAACATTTATAAATATGTCTTACAGCTGTTTCCAGGATATTTATTATATCCCTTCATGGGAGATGGTGTGAGAGAATGGTAACGCAATAGTAAATTTAGATAACATATGAAATAGAGTGTGAAGTAGAGGAATGAAAATAGATGTGAGATATGCATGTACATTGCATTTGTAGATCCATTATTTAGGCAGAATGGTATACATAGAAGATTCCAATACCTTCTGATTAAAATCCAATAGTATTTGAAATTGTTCATTCTAAGTATAGTGTTTGTACAGTGCAATTTAATGAAGGGTTTTATTTAAAATGACCGGAAAGTAAGAAATGCATTTGTAAGGCCAAATCGAAAATAGGACGAGAGGAATAAAGAAAAGAGAAAAAAGAGTAGAAAGAAGAAAACAACCGGAGGAGAGGAATGAAGAAGGAGAAAAAAGGAAAACACGAAAAAACAAGCAAGGAAATATTGAGAGAAAATGTACCAGTCAGTGGTCAGTCAAGATAATTTCAAAGTAGGAATGGGGAGATAAGGATGATGGGGAGAGAAATGTATTATAGTGTAAAAAGATAGGAGGATCGGGGGATGATAGAGAGAAAGTATAAAAAGTAAAGTAATGTCAGTTAATTAGTGATAGAGTCTAAGTGATGGGGCAAAGTGAGGGGTAATAGTATGGAATGAAGAACTTAGGAATATAGATTAGGTGGTTGGACAGGTCAGAGCTTAGTAAATACATACGTGAAAATACATACGTGAAGATGTATACATATGTATATATTAGACGTATATATATATAGCAATAATAAATCTCTGAACGAGATGTAAACAGTAACCGCTCGACAAGGTAAGCTTCAGTAACACCCACCCTTTGTGGTTAGCCATAGTGAGATGGCTGTTATACCTTACATTGTCGAGCGGTTACTGTTTACATCTCGTTCAGAGATTTATTATTGCTTGCAGGCAGTTTTTCGAAATCAGTGACGGAAGTTACTAGAAAAACACTTAAGTATTTGCATACAAAGTCTTCCTTTTCATCGTAAACCGGTGATTACCGCCCGTTGACGAGAGGCAACTAACTCGAA
>NC_042997.1:35780725-35813225 GCF_006345805.1 Octopus sinensis
AATACTCTGTTATTGGCTACATAGATATACATCGTTACAAGGTATACAGGTGGAACATGCCCATCAAAACATCTGTCAAGGGTAAACGTAGCGGGGCAGATACTGTATGGAAAAGAATGTACCGTCATAAAGATGAGCAGTTCTGCTGATATGAAGATCTCTTTAATAATCAAACAGAAAAAGGATAACTACGATAACTGCTTGGAGATGCCTAGGTTCCATATCCAGATAACAAATTTAAATTTATACCCATAATGATTTGTGCACTTGATTTTGAGACTGCGAACAGACAGTGCAGGTAAGATTGAATTTTCAGAAAACGAAATCAAACAGCTCACTTACTCATTACAACCTCTAAGCGCGACAGTTAAAATATACACGTATGTATGGATTATGTATGCATGTATGTAAGTACGTACGTACATACGTGCATGCATGCATACATACATACATATATACATACAAACACACATACGTGCGTGTGAGTGTGTATCATACATTTGATTCACAGAACAACGGGCAATTTCTGGCGAAATAAATAGATATCCTGGGAATTAATATCGTAAGAAGTCTCAACAGTTAGATAAACTTTACGTAATTTTAACATATTAACATTCGCTGCATATACGTAATTATTTGTGATGGAATATTACTAATTTCTGTATTTTTTAATCGTCTTGAATTTTCCCACACAAAATGCATTGCAAATGCAATTTTTCCATTTCTTTTCTGTTATTTGCACACCATTCACAGTTTTAAATGTCAAGCTCATGCAAGATAGGAGTAAATATATCACTTTCAAAATTGGCAAGGCAATTTTAGGGCAGCGGCATATTTCTTGTTATATTATGTGTTTTAATATGAATAAAAAACGATTACATACCTTTTGTGAAATTTTACACAGATTCATATTTGTTAATAGTTGGAAAGTTTCTTACCTGTATAAAAATAAATGTAAACATCATTTAGAATCAGCCATATGCATTTATATGTATGTATAAGTATACAAGGATTCGCGCGCACATACACACACACACACACACACACACACACACACACACGTATATTCGATCACAGTCACACTATATTATATATTATTGCTGTTGCTCCTGTTGTTATGTGCTGGATGTTCGCCCATGTTTGATGGCTGCTTTTGGTAGGAAGAGGTTATTTCTTTTAATGTTTTAATACTTTAGAGATTTCATTAAATTACGGCCTCTGCTTCACTGCGTACAGAGACGACGCTATTTGTGGGGCTTCGAGTATCTCTCACTAAAAGCAAAAATATCAACTTATCGCAAATTATGCTCAAGATCATGACAATAACAAAAACCCCAACCGCTGAAATCTTTGAATTTCTTGAAAGAGAAATGATCCACTTGAAGTGCTAATTATTCTCAGCTCAACTCAGGCATCAAAAGCTTATCTATGCAGTAGCTATAGAGGACAAACTGGAAACCTTTAGAAGAATGGCATCAACAATGACGAAATACAATCAAAGCAAAACGAAGAATAGCAACAATTACAACGTACGTAACAAAAAAGCTGGAGACACAACAACAATGATAATATTTGAAGGAACAAGGATGTGTCAAACAAAGAATGTCACAGGGAAGGCGTCATTGGTACAGACACCATCACTAAAAATCCACCGCAAGCATAAAGGATATCAAGAATAAAGGTAGTTGAAATATTGCTTTGCAATATGCTAGAATGTATATTTGATATTAAAAATAATGACGAATATGTGTAGAATATTAAATGGAAAGAAGATAATGAAACACAAACAGTCATAGAAGATATCCTAACCTGCAATATCTGCCAAGGAGAAATTCGGATGAAAGGTTACATTTTCTACCGCATGGGCATAAACCGTAGTTCGGTCATAGACCCGGGCCGTTATATCATTACGCATGCCGTATCAGAAGACCATAAAAACTGGGTATTTTACCCTTATAAGATAGGAATTAAAAGTTAAGCTAAACGACCCGCTAACAATAAACACTGTCACATTTAATGCTAAGCAAATAATAGGTTTGGGAATACAACATTTTATGAAAAGACTTTGAAAGCATCGAATGTGTTTTTGTATTTTTACCGAATAGAAAGTACATTTCGACCGCAAAACAGTAGAACTGTAGCTGTTAAAACAGTAGAACGGTCGCCGTTTGCTGGCAACTTTTTCCCGTGTTATAAGGCTAAAATATCGAATCTTGCTGCTGGCTAACCTCTATACTGCGTTTGAAATTTTTTTCATGTCTGTAAAATAGCAAATACATTTGCTGCTTCGAAAGTTTGTTTTTAATATACATATGTCTCTCATTTACTTTCTTTCTGTTCTGAAAAATCCCTGCACTCAGAATAGGTTAATTCTGCAATATATAGGTTTATCGGAACCACGAAAAAGAAGTGTATCTTTGTTTCGGACAAAATTTAGATGACCATCATTTACTGTAGAAGAGGCTAAGTTCATGAAATCGATGAAGTAATTCCTGTTCCCTTGTCATTCACAATATAATATAACGCTCTGTACTTTACTAATGTATCTTATAGCATATGTGAATTGAGTCCTAAAAACTATTTTTTAGAATAGCTATGCCTATGCAAAATCGTAATACACACACACTCATATACAAACAAATAAATGCACACTGATATACATATTAATATTCACACACATATTATTATTCAGAGGGAGTGAGAGAGGAAGGATAGTAGAGATGCACATGAATGTACAAGTATCTGAATACACGTGCTGGCTTGCTTACGAGCTTATTTACATGCATGTATGCATCATCAGTTTAGAAATTTTAGTCGAGTAAATAATTATATTTATTTATGTAAAAGGTAAGAAAGAAGAAAATAAAAGAATTTCTCCATTGCAGGTGCACCTAAAATTTTGTTTCATCTTTGCTTAGCAGTTTTAGATATATAACTTAGACTAACAATGCAGTAATTGCGACACTATTAAGTGCAACAGCAATATTTGCAAGAAGTATAATAATGAGGAAAGGAAGGTTATAGAGGGAAAATAAGACAACTGTACCGTTGATATCATCATTATAATGCAGAATGTTAACTGAAATAACCTATCAGAGCAAAACATATTAAAGGATTCTCCAGGAATACCAAAAAGTGTAATAAAGTATTACATATCAATGCAAATTTTGAATTATATGAATATTGAAAATGGAAGAGAATAATCTATCTATCTAACTGTCTATCTATCCATATATCTATCTATTTGAATATTAATATAACTATGTGTGTATGTATATGTGTGTACATCTACTGATGTATGAATGTATCCCCGCACATGCACAGCTACACACACGCACACACGCACACGCAATATATGTGTGTGTGTGTGTGTGTATGCGTGTTTGTATGTATTATGCATGTGTTGATGTACACATACATACAAATATATATATATATATATTATATATATATATAGAAACAGAGTCACACTCGCAGAATGATGAAGGGCTTGTGAAACAGTTTGCATAGTTTCTGAAATTAATTGTTATTTTTGTGGAAGGAGAATCAGATTTTAGTGCAAGTCGGAAAAAGTCATGAGTTCAGAAAAAAGAAATGACAGAAAGGCTGGTAGCTACGAGACGAGAGTAAAAAGAGTGGTGAACAAAAGGCATGTATGAGAGAGGTGTAATCTTAATTAATATAATAAATTCGAAAGGTGACCAGTTAGATGAATCATTAACGCGAAAGCCAAGTCCTACCTTCTGAGTTCAAATATATAACGCGAAAGCCAAGTGCTACATTCTGACTTCAAATATATATATATATATATCCGTAAATGTAATATGTGAAAATTAGTCGGTAGCCATGATGAAACTCCGAGTTTCGGATGCCGAGGTGGAAATCCACGCCGCCATCTCTTCAGTTATCTGGTCCTCGGAAAAAGTGAATAATTTCCACATATTACATTTACAGATAAATTCCTCTATTTACATAATATCGAGATCTCTTTCATTCTTTTGTTGTTTTAGCATTCTTATCAATATATATATATATATATATATATATACGATGTGTATTTGCATGCGTGCGTGTGAGTAAAGCTTTTGTGTGTCTGTGTTGATAGGTATATAATATGTAGCATCGAATGTAATGAAATATATGCGGAGTATAATTCATCATATTGTCATAGCAAGTGGAATAGAGAAATGATGTTTTATGAATAAATAACATTTAGGATGGGAGACAGTTGCATGTAATATACTGAGAAACTAGTTATAAAGAGCCGCAGTAGGTAGAATGAACATATACTGGAAAATTTATATAAACTACGTAACTTGAATTACTAGTGCGTCAGAGAGAGAGAGAGAGAGAGAGAGATAGAGAGAGGGGGAGAGTAAAGAGACAATGTGAGGCACAAACAAAAATACATACATGCATAAATACATTCATACATACATACATACATACAGACAGACAGATAGACAGACAGACAGACAGACAGACAGACAGACAGACAGACAGACGGACATTACGACCGGCTTGAATTCGCTGAACAAGTGCGTGCATAAAACTCATAGGAAAATCATATATACAAACATACATACATGCAAATATACATTCGTACATATACAAAAAGCTGTATATTTATTTGTATGAATGTGTTCGTGTGCCCGCGTGTGTGTGCGTCTATTAATCAGTAACTAAGGGTTGTTTTTTTTTTTTGATGAATGGATAAAGAATTGAAAGAGATGTGGTATGAGGGAAGATATAAGAGTATGAGACAAATCGTAATACATAAAACAGGGTGATCAAAAATAAGTGGTGTTAAATTATATCAGAGAGACAATGAGAGACAGAGACAGAAATAGAGTAATGAGAGAGAAGGAATGTGACAAAGAAGGAATGAGAAAGAGCGAATGAGTGAGAGAGAGAGAGAGAGTATGTTGATGATAAAAAAATAGTTATAGTTCGAGAGAGACGAGAGAGATTTCAAACAATTAAATACATCCACATTCAGAAATAGAAACTGAGAAGAAGCGATAAAAACAGAAACATATTCATGAGACAGAGATTGAGAGAAGATGAGATAGGCTGCAAGAATGCAGTGCTGAATGAGGTAGTTTAATTGACTACCTTACTCAGGATGAACTTGCAAAAGAGGAAGAGAGTTGTGGGACGTTGGAATTCTGTAAAGATTCAAGTGAAAAATAACGATTTAAATTGGGAAAACTGAAAAGAAAAGAAAATTATGAATTAAGGAGAAAAAATAAAATGAAACAGAAATCAACGGAAGATATTAGAAGATGGAATGTAAGGAAGAAATAATGAAGTAGAGAGGTAATAGTTGATGAAAGCATGCGGTTAAGATGGTTTGAAGAAAGTGGACTATTGAACAGGAATTCGTTTGAAGGAATATAGAAAGATGTTCAAATAATGGAGAAAATATATGAAAAATAAAATTAACAACATTACTTGAAGAAACAACAAATAATGAATGAAAGATATAAAAAAAAAATCAGCACATTTAACAAAAAAAAAATGCAAGAGATAAAAAAAATAAAACCAATGACATTGGGAGGAAAAGAAAGAACAATATAAGGGTGGCTTTTATTTATGAAAACTAATAAACAATAACATAAAAATAAAACAAACCGGTAAGGGGAGAGCAAACATGAAATACTGAATGGCGTATTTGAATACAGGTTGGAAGAAAGGGGAAGAGAGATACAAAGAGAAAGATGAATGGTAATGATGAGGATGATGATGATGATGATGTGGTTGATGTTGATGTTGATGATGTTGATGATGATGATGATGATGATGACGACGACAACAATGATAGCATGATGACGATGACGATGACAAGGTTGATGGCATGATGATGATTATATAATGATGACGATGATGATGATGATGATAATAATAATAATAATAATAATAATAATAATAATAATAATAATAATAATAATAATAATAATAATAATAATAATGATGATAATGATAATAATAATAATAATAATAGCAGCAACATCAACATCTACTCAACAACAACAACAATAAAACAATTAATAGAAATGTGTTTTAAAAAGATGAATAATGGATGGATGGGTGAGGCGGATCAGGGCTAAAACTGATTATTGAAAACGACTAATTAAAGCAAAATGCATATAAAAATATTCTGACCTAATCAAGCAGAACATGTTACAACTTTGTGGCTAATGAAATGAAGCCTTGATCTTTATCGATCGAAGCTCCAGGCAAAAAAGACTAGAGCCAGGAGAATGGTTTTCTGTTTTCTTTTTAACATTTTTCTTTTCTTACTGTTTACTCTGCCATGTTGTTTGCTTTAGGTATTTTTTCTTGCTGATATCAAATGTATTTTTTCATTGTATTTTTCTCTTCGATATCTATTTTTCAACTAACATGTTTTGTTGTGCTTGTATTCCGTTTTCATCATTATTCATCCGTTTACTTTGCAAGTATTATTTTAGCTGGCATGTGGGAATATTTATCGATAAAAATAATATTCTTCTATATATGTTAGTACAATATTTTAACAATAATAGTATTCCCTTCAACGCAGGCGTTCTTATAAAATATGAAAATTACAATACGTATAAGAAAAGTCGAAAACAATCGGAGCGATGAACGATGCTATATCAATTAGCTGCCAACATCAAATAATGTTCAGACAAAATTGTTAGGTGTAATAAATATTGGGTATCCAAAGTTATCTTAGGCACGTCATTGATTTTTAAATTCCTGAATGTTCCCTGAACCTACTTTTATGTTTAACCCTAAAAGCTGAAGTTAAAAATAAAATAATTAATAATAAGCATAAATCTTGCAGATGAAAATTAGAAATAATCATAAAAGACTATGAAGAATTTCTATGATCTATGAATCTGTTAACGTAGGGAAAAATATGGATTTCCGTTTATATTTTTATCTTAATTTGGAATTCGGTGCCGGTCAAACCGACAATTCTCTGAAGAAAAAGATTACATAGAGAGGTGAATGTAAAAAAAAACAAAAAACAAAAAAAAAAACATTAGTTTGAGTTTCGCTCGCTCATGCATTCATAAGCATGCAACCATACACATATATACATACGCACAAGTAGATATAGATAAACGCATGCATGTATACATACATACCTACATACATGCATACAGCGTAAGAGATTATATAAATAAACAAACATCACAGGTATACTGAAATGTTTAATTTGTGCGAAATGTTTAATGGCTAGAAATATTTCGAAAACAAATTTTAGTAGGAAAGCTAAATATAATAAAACAAAGTTAATACAAACAGTTATTTAAACAGTGCCAGGTTATATATAACATTAAATAGTTAATATATGATATATTTTCTGAACATCTTTCTCAATATCAGATATTCAATAAATTATACAGGTTACGAAAGCAGCAACACAATAGTGAAATTCGCATATAAAATTTATTCTCCATATAGAGCCTGACATATAGATCGGTTATATATTGCAACAAGGTCATGCGGTATTTATCTTGATATGAGTTTACTCTGTCGAGCACATTGACTGTGTTGCATGTGCCCAGTGTACCCTTATCAGACAAGTAATCATGATGTGTATCCTGAGCTTCATATATTTTACCCCAGTGTCAATTTGATTGCACACATTGCTCTTCTACTCAATAATAATAATAATAATAGTTATAATGGTTATAATTTGCATTTCTATAGCTGTATTTATTTATTTATAGTAATCTAATGATAGTAATCTAATAGTAATTTGAAGTTAGTTGTCGCGTAGAAGAAAATATTAAATGAAACAGTATGAACAGAAACGAAGTGTCTGAAATCTGCTCATTAAAAATAAAAGAACAATATTCTTTTAATTCATTTCCATTAACTTTGTAGTTATTTTTATGTTCTTAATCCTACTCACATGTCCAGCCTGCAAAAAAGATAAGGTATATAGTGAATACTTTCTTTATAATAACCAGTGGGTTACGGAGTTGCAACATGAAATGCTACGAAAATTTGAGCAAAACGAATTAGTGTATTGAAACTTGAAAACTGTTGCCTCATCTAGAGAAGATAATTAGTTAACCTGAAACTCCCAGGGGACTATTATGCGATAATTACATACGTAGTTGACCTTCACGGGGCAAAATTCATTTAATTTAAGCAAGGCATTTATTCAGTTGTAGATCTCTATATTTAATTTGAAGTTAAATGGAAGTATAAGGAATATATATATTAGATACTGACATTTTCCATTACTGATCTAAAGCTATGAATGAAAAGGCCTTATGTTTATCTTGTGATAACCTTCAGAAATATTTTTATTAGTGATCACTCACTTTCGCATCCGAGGTTGAAGACAGGTGTCTTACTAAGAACATGGTTAATGTAAATATGACAGGGAATGTAAGAATTGCAATAAATATTAATCAACTGTGAGGAGTGACAATATACAAAGATTGGAATGTACGTCAAGGACGAAGCAATTACTTTTATATAAAACCGGGAAAAATCTTCCGTTATCAGGGTAATTTGCTAGGAAATACACTAATCTGTCTACTTCATTCTCACTCTCTTTGTGACTCGTGTTGTTTACGTATTTCATGTTACTTGCACCGTTGGTCACGCCCTGTACCCATATATTCCTGTATATGTATATACTTATTATATATATTATTTATTATTTATTTAATTGAACACGATGCTTCCATTTCCAAGTAAGTTTATATACATACATATATATATACATACATATATATGTATACAGATATATATGTGTGTGTCTGCGTCTGTGTGTGTGTATGTGTTACTTACCCACCACATAGTTTCGGGTTCAATCCCACTGTGTGGCACCTTGAGCAAATAAGCGTCTTCTACTATAACATCTGGCTGACCAAAGCCTTGTGAGAGAGACGGAAACTGAGAGAAGTCCGTTGATTATATATATATATATATGTGTGTGTGTGTGTGTGTGTGTGTGTGTGTGTGTTTGTGTGTGTGTGTGTGTGTTAGTGCATGTGTGCTTGTTTGTTTCCCAACAATGCCTGACAGCCGATGGTGCGATTACGTCCCCGTAACAATAGCGATTCAGCAAAATAACCGACAGAATAAGTACTAGGCTCATAAAGATTGAGTCCTGCGTTGCTCCAGTCAAATGACTGAAACAAGTTCAAGAATAAAAGAACATCTTTATGTATGTGTGTCTATGTCCGTACTTGTGTCACACCACCATTTCATAAACGGTGTGGGTTTGATTATATTTTCGATATACAGCGGGTCGGCAAAAGATACTACAGAATAAGTATTAGATTTGAAGAAATATGAACTATGGTACCTATTCCTTGAATTAAAATTATTCAACAGGTTGTGCCTGTATAGCTGCAGACTCGTGACTGTAAATCCAAATTGAAATATAAAAGATTACTTATGCGAAAATGACATATATTCCCGATAAATTGGAACGGCCACATTCACACGTACTTATAGAAATACCTAAACATGTTTATATTCGCACGTTAATTCAAGTCCACACATTCCCACAAAATAACTTTTACTTTCTTCATCGATAAGCATATGAAATATATCTTACGCTGTTAGAGACCGGCTTGAATTATTCAAAGAATTCAAACATCGATAAAAACATTCATTTATCCATTCTCGATGTTTGAAATGCGAATTAAGTATTAATTTTATTGCTACTATGATCATAATATCTTAATATTCAATCGAATATATTTGATTAAATGACTTTATTTTGCTAATAGTTTCTTTTGTTTCTGATGATTCGAAAGTTTGTGTTGATATTCATTATAACTAATGAGTAATTATTTAATTAATTATTGTTTTTCGTAATTAACACCTGAATTTGAAATTTAAAAATACTATCACTATACATTTCCATTTTCTTTTATTTTGGCTATTTTTTCTACCCTCAAAGTGCTACTCGGTAATAAATTGAATAATCATTCTTGCAGACAACAAAATATCTGTTAATTATGCTAGTAATGAGAGTTTATTAGGTGAGAAAACTAATTAATATGTTAGCTCACTTATACCATCTGCAATATGTAAAATAAAAAATATCTAAATAAGATTTGTTTCTCGAAGCTGAACATTAATTTGAAAGTTCAGTATATAGAGGTAAATTGAATGTATCTTGCCAAATGCCTCCAACTGAACAATAAAAAATACATGAGGAAAACTGCGATTATTATTAGTAAGCAAATTCCCAGGAAGACGAATAAATAAAAATCAATAATTTTGTTTAAATAAATACATTTCTATTTTAGTAAATAAAAGTAAATAGGGTATGTAGCATGAAGATTAAATATCATTAATTACAGATAAAATATAAATTGTGGCTAAATAGTAGTAATGAAGTAAATGATAAATATACTCACAGTAGAATTAGGCGTCCTACATCATTTTTAAATCACGCCATGTAATAGAAGTTAGTTAATATCTAAGAATATTACTAGCTAGGGTGGGAATCTGGACACAAAATACACCTGATAATGAAGTAATGCTGGCTTTTTTCTATTCTTTCCCGAAAGATATCGAGAGGTTGATCCCTTCATTCTAAGTATGTTCAATCATGTGACCCGTACCTCAACAAAACATGGCTGTCATGCGTATATTTATTCGCATGCACTAGACATACTGCCTTCAACTACATCCACAACCACACATGCAAACACACGCACGCACACACACACACAATGACAACAACAACAACAACAACAAGAGGCACACAAACACACGTGCATGCATGCACACGAACACACTTTCTTTCTCTCTCTCTTTCTTTCACTTAGATATATATATATACATATATGTGTAAATATAGATAATTTTCCATCTATCTGTCTATTTCTCTCTCTCTCTCTCTCTCTCTCTCTCTATATATATATATATATATATATATATATGTACGTATATATACATATTATGTATGTATATATATACACATGTGTGTATATATATATATATATATATATATATATATATATATATATATTTGTGTTTGTGCGCTTGTGTGTGCCACGCGTGTGTGTGTGTGTTTGTGTGCGTGAGTGTGTGAGTGCGTGGATATGTATGTATATGTATCACTCTATGGACCAGGCCATAAGATATTATACATTACTGGTCACAATGCCATTCAAAGTCTTTCTTCATTGCGCTTTTCTTTTCCATCTTGTTCCTAATCACTTAATTAAATCGCATCCCCATCGTTGTCGCGAACTTCAAGTGGCTTTTTTCGATCTCTCTAGGACATCACGGGTAAATCAACGGGTCATTCTGTTGTCAATGACCTTTCTGAAATGTCCCTGCAAGCGGAAATTGTGTCATCGACATTCTGCCATGATATCGTACACCTCGCTCCGTTCTCGAATTATCTCCTTTTGTGTATGCGCACTTGATGATATTCTATGCATAGTTGTTTCCACACTGTTTTGTGCTGCAGCCAATCAAATTTTCCAGCTTCTGTGTAGCTCACGTCACACTTGCAAAATTGGTCACATTTGGACAGTGTCTTTGAAGACACTAACACGTATGTGTTTCTCTATCTTAGCTTTGACCACATTCTTTATTGAAATAAACGCTTTTCACACAAACCTTATTCTTCTCGTGAGTTCAGGATCCTTGTCTTGGAATGCATTAACGGTGTGCCCTAAGCCTATATATTCCTTTAACTCCCCTCTTCCATTGCTTCTCACCTGTATTTGATGACAGTGTGCTATATTTCCGGACGATATGTACAGTGAATTCTTGCTGTTCACTTTAAGCTCTAATATTGAGTTATGTCTGTTTAGCTCTGCCAGCATGGTTTGGAAATATATATAGTATAATGTCATTGTTAAACGATGATGTGTTAAAGTCTCCCATAACTGTAATTACTTTGAACTGTCACTTGATATACTGACGTTATCTTAATATTCAGAAATTTCTAAAAAACATTTCTCACTTTCCAAACACACTCATCCGGAATTGTCAGCGGGCCCCCTTTTTTGCGCTGTAAAATCTAATATAATATATCAGCATCATTAAGGACAGATGTCAGAAGACGAAACTTCTTGCAAGCTTCCTACACAAATCGCTTAGATGCATTCTACAACCGTATATTTCTTCGTTTCTGTAATTTTAGTTTCGTTCTAATAAGAAAGAACAACTGGTATTTATTTCATAGCGCTAAACTAAATTTATTGACGTGTGCTTCAATGTGTCCTATTCTCTGTGCATTGAGTTTCGTTATTCTTTATGAACTAAAGTTAATCTATTGTCAAGCTCTGAATACATATATTTGCAGTAAATACTTGATACGCTATTAGTTGAGCATTGCAAGGAAAGGTAATTTCCAAGGAATTTATGTAAATAACCGCTTAGCGGGATATTTTCTTTAGCTTTTAGTCGACATTACTTTCTTTATCTTATTGCTACATCAACAACCTTCACGGCTAATTCAGCTTTTGCAGCACTCGTGCACACACATCTACACATCTACACATTTACAGGCTCTCACACGCATATATACATATATGTGTGTGCAGTTGTTGTTGTTGTAGATACATTTATGTGCGTTTGTGTATGCATGTGTACGCGTGTGTGTAAATATATTTATATATATATATATATATATATATATATGCGCTTATACATATACAATTTCATATAAGATTCTTTGGAAACAAATCTTACATATGGTTTTGCTGCTATTTAGAATTAATATTATTTCGATCTGTTTGATTTTATGAACAAACAGAAAACAAATCTGTAGGGAATGGAAATCCGCATTGCGAGTTATATAGAAATAAATTAACAACAACATCAGGTTCAAGGAAAATGAAATGATGATCTACATATTGTAAAGTACAACAGATTGCATTTGTCATTTATAAAGGGAAAATTTATAATCTTCGTTTTGTAGTAGTTTATATTCAGACGTCAATAAGCAGCGCCTCTCGAATTAAATTTTCATTTATTTTCGTTATTTGTTCCCTTTCACTGAAACATATTTTTCTTCCTATAAACCCCAAGTAAGAAATATTTCGAAGTAATAAAAATCAATTACTGTTTCTGAGAACCAATCGATTTAATGAACAGCTGTTAATCTAATCTTCTTGACCAAAATTGTTCCAGATGAATACCTATTCAATTAATTTTCTATCAGTCAATTTAGTAAAGAATAACCAAGCAAATGTTGAAGAAAAAATTAAATCGAGGAAAAATGTACTGTATTTACTTTCTTTTCGTTTTCAAGTGGAAATAAATATATCTTTAAATTCCATAAGCTCGTGTTGCTATTCTTGGTATTTACAATTGAAATGGAAAGTAAAAAAAGACGATTGGAACTATTAATATGAAGAATTCTTGGTGCTAACTGATGTAGCGATATATTCAGTGAATTAAAATGTGATATTTATTGATTTATCAGAAAACACGTTTATCATGTATTCCAATACGTATGTGTATTCACAAGCCGTATATACATGTATACGTGTGCTTATATGTATAAATTAATATATATGCATGTATGTATATATATATATATATATATATATATATATATATATATATATATATATATACACATACGTACATATATACACATATATATACACATATATATATATAATATATATATATATATATATATATATTATATATATATATATACACATACGTACATATATACACATACACAGGTATATATGTGTGCGTGTGTATATGTATCGTTTGTATGCATGTATGTATGTTTATATGTATGGGTGTATGAATGCATGTATGTAAAAGGACGTACAGTATATAATATGCATGGTAAGAACGCAAGGGTCAAAATGTGCGGTATGAAATTTCCTTCGAAAATATTCGATCTCGGTTCAATTCATGTAGGTGCCATCTTAATTAACTACTATTAAGTTATTATCCATAAACTTAGCTTTGTCTCTCATTTTATACTTATGATTAATGTTTATTAGATAGAAACTGTGTAAAAGCCCGTTGGTGGTCGGGGACCTTTGCTAGCATGTACTAAGATCAAACCTCCAGTCCGAAGATAAAATCGTTCTACTGACCTCTCAGTGTTATCTTGAATGTCTAATTACAGTTCACTCTGAGTAAGACATTAAATAAGCACAAGTATATTAAACTTAACTTTCAATTGTTCTATGTGTTTATATAGCGCAGTATGTGGGTGTTTCTATAGATGTGAGTGTGTATATTCGTATATAACAATTTTCAAACCGAAATTATGTCGTACCATATCGGATAATCATCACTATCATGTATATAGCAGCCAACTTTACCACAATAAACATGTTATACTTTCTGCTGCTGATGATTCTATACGGCATTATATATTATATTTTCTCGTGAGATTTAATGTAATCATTAGCGTTATTAATAGAATCTATCCTATTAGTGTTTAAAACAAATTATGGTGACTCCTTATTTTGAATGCCCGTCATACTCTTCACTAACTTATATTTGTTTATAATTTCACAAACATAATCCTCCCGACTCCATGTTAAAACTTCTTCAGAAACACTTTAAGATCATTCAGTAATACGTATATGACATAGAAAACATTCAGCATCTTCCAAATGAATGTGCATTACATAGAGGTATGAAAATTATAGATATTTATTTATTCTGATACCAGTACCCTGAGGTTATACATGGCTTTATAAAAATTATCGTATTAACATACAAATGGATGAATAAAATATGTGATACATGAAGGACAGAGAAGAAAGATATTCTTTTCTACTCTATGCACAAGGCTCGAAATTTTTTGGAAAGGAATCAATCGATTAGATCAACCCCAGTACACAATGGATGAAAGGCAAACTCGACCTCGGCGGAATTTGAACTCAGAATGTAGCGGCAGACGAAATACCTATTTCTTTACTACCCACAAGGGGCTAAACACAGAGAGGAAAAACAAGGACAGACAAACGGATTAAGTCGATTACATCGACCCCAGTGCGTAACTGGTACTTCTTTAATCGACTCCGAAAGGATGAAAGGCAAAGTCGACCGCGGCGGAATTTGAACTCAGAACGTAAAGGCAGACGAAATACCGCTAAGCATTTCGCCCGGCGTGCTAACGTTTCTGCCAGCTTACCGCCTTGGAGAGGAGAAAAATATTGTTTCCTCACATGCAATATATATTAGCTTGGTATGTTACTTAATTTAATTTCTGTGGAATTGTCACTGTGGTCTAGAATGCTTATGAATTTGGTATAAACAGGTCGATGCAATTAGAATACACATATATATTTGTGCTGAACCGTCTGGTATTAACTTATGCCGATTTTTCGATTACCAAAATATAAGTTATGGATTTAGCTAAATATGCTTCTAATAGTTGGGATTTAAATTTAATTAAATATTCATATATTTATATTTTATTTACTTTAGGAAAATAGATCAGTATTAAATGTCACAATATATTTCCTTTAAATAAAGCTACTATTGTTTAATAAAGTAAACAAATGAATATAAATATGTTATCTCTTATGCGAAACTTATTATATGAGTATATGCCACAGTAAATTAAGTCACAATGATTCATAAGTATTGTTTAACATTGACTTTTTAACAAATTAATAAATTCGATTAAGCAAAATAATTCATTTACTCAAGTGAATATATATTTATATAAATCATACAGTTTTGCGTATTGGGTCTTTTGAGATTTCTTTTAATACGTATATTTATAACGAAGCTGTTTGATATTTTAAGTAATATAATTCAGGCGAATTAAATCATTTCACGTTAAAGTCGTAAATTTTAAATGAAATATTGATATCGGGGTGGCCATATATATCATATGTACAAATATATACACATACTCACACACGCTTAAGTATACCATTATTTTTGTGTGTATATATATTTAGAAACATATATATGTATGTGTACACGTACGCACACGCACACGTAGCAGAGTACAGTATAAATCTTGTCCACCTTCAGATTTCACCCTGTTCTATTCACTACTAGTATCGAACGTATTTTCAGATTTGCGTTTGGGTTTCTCTAGTGTTAGAGACAACAAAAAGGAGTACGGTTGGACATTTATTTCTATCTCTACAATTGTTTCTACGCAACGTATTTCTCCAGGTGTGTAGGTGTTACGTGATGTAACCGTTTCCCTCCATTATAAGATCTAGTTGTGTTTCCTCAGGCGATGTATAAATATTGTCTTCGTAAATTCAAATTCTTATCTTCAAGAACATCCTATTTGTCTGTCTTGGCCTGGGATTAGTAGCAGCCACTGAGTGTATCAAGAGAAGTGCCGTGTGTGAAGATTCGCTTTCAATGTGTTGATTGAGTGGGATGCTGGTTTGCTACTGTTAAATTGATATCCATTTCAAAGGGATCGGCATTTGATTTCTTTGGACTGCTCATTTTTCCTTCATAGTTGGTTACAATTGCGATTGCCCTTGTAAATCCTTGACGTGGGCATATAGAGTGAGATAGACAGATATCAACGTCTGCCTTTCTCAATTTAATATGCCTAGGTGGGCCATTTATATACTAACTACCGACTCAATTCATTACTTTAACATGAACGCATCAAAATGGTGCCTGGATTTACGTGGAGTTTACCTAAGGATCTATACTTTCATGGAATTACAGACCACCCTTCATACTTCCTGGAAAAAAATAAACTGTGAATGTTATTCCCCTGTCTTATTCTACTTTTATTCTTTATTCTTCTATTTTATTCCTTATAAACTGAATTTTCCTGTCTAGAACTTTCATACATACTGAACTTGTCTCTGATGACAGGATACCCTGTGAACGAACATGCTAGCGTATCACATGGGATAAGCCAGAGACAGCTGCAAGACTTCAAATGCACCTAACTCTAATTAAATTATTCTAAATGACTTGAGATACTCGTCCTGCTTTGGTTTTTGCTGCCCTTTTTCCTCTAATATAATATATAGATTTACATTATATGTATATATATATATATATATATATATATATATAATATATATATATATATGTATATAAAATGCGGAAGGCCTAAGTGTTGCATATATGTCAACCTAACTGAAGGATCGGAATTCTCCTTCAGCGTTGATATTTTACTGTGACAAACAACTTCACATGTGCTTCGGAAAACCTAGTGTATGTATGAAATTGCTCAGGGTATCAAGAACAACATATTAGTCAAACTAAAAATAATCTACGCTAGATGTTGACGTTACATACATCTCAGATTAAAATACGAGAATACACAAAAATAGGATTAAGAGAGCACATCGATATTTTCACCACCAACGAACAACCCAACATTAGAATGTTTTTCTCTCTATATATTCAGCGACAATGCAACCTTTAATCAGCGCATTAACAAGGAAAGATATTTTATAGCAAAATATAAGCCTATTTTAAATGCTGCCACCACCACAGAAGAAACTACTATAAAGAATTTAGAACAATTTAAAACACGACTGCTACGACCACAACACGTCACATTTAGGTCATTTGACCATTAAAGAAGATTCCACAAACAATTTATTGTATCACAGCACACCTGGCTTTTCGTTTATGTTCTATTCTTCCTCCTTCTCCCTTTTCTTTCTCTACTCCTACTTCTCTACCACAGTCATCTTCTCCTCCCCTTCTTGTTTCTTCTTCTTCCTCTTCATCTGTTTCTTTTCTTCTCTTTCTTCTTCTCCTCTTTCGGCTACTCTTCCTTAAATCATGAATTCACTGTAACCAAACTTTTCCTTTAGATTTATTACTAACCACCTACGTGGCAATCACAAAAGAATAGAGGAAGAGAGAGAGAGAGAGAGAAACAGTGAGACAGACATACTATCTGAAGACTATGGAAATATTTACCTATTTAAAGACTTTGGAAATATCTACAACACATTTTACTTGATATTTTTCCTCCACTTTAATTGTTTTTTCTTATGTTACTCTTAGTTGAAAGAGTCTAAAAGTCGGAAACCGGTACTAAAATGTACTTCATGATTAAATTATTTTAGCATTTTCCACCATATGTTATTTTCATTATATATGTGTATATATATATATATATATATATATATATATATATATATATATGCACATTTTGAATACTGAATATCAATTGTATTTCAGATATATTTGACTATTTCATTTATCATAATTCAAACACTATATTTCACAACAGCTTCCATATTTCTATCGCAACAGAAATATGGAGCAAAAAAATAAATATGAAGAAAGAAAAAACTGTTTGAATGAATTTCTCTTTTTTCTCTATTACTTGTTTCAGTCAGCTGACTGCGGCCATGCTGGAGAACCGCCTTTTGTCGAGCAATTCGACCCCAGAACTTACACCAGCACCGGTTGTCAAGCAATTTTGGGGGGGGGACAAAGACAGACACACAAATATATACACACACATGCATACATATATATATACACATATATACGACAGGCTTCCTTCCGTTTCCGTCTACAAAATCCACTCAAAAGTCTTTGGTCAGGCCGAGGCTATAGTAGCAGTTACTTGCCCAAAATGCCACGCAATCTACTTACCATACAGCCACTCCTGCGCCTATAATCATAAAGTATATACACTTATGTATATAAATCATATATATATATATATATATATATATATATATACCTATATATATTTATTATATATATATACATACATATGTAACATACAACCATAAAAATATACATATACTCAAATTTATGCAAATATTCATACTCCCGTACACATATATCTGAGTACGTCTATATGACTGGTCAGTCATCAGAATTGTATATAGAGCACACTACAAACACTCTCATGAGAAATATGCATAAACAGATATATATACGTATATCTTTGTACAACTTATGTAATTATGTACATCAAATATGTACACGCACGTGTGTTTGAGCCTAGGAGCTAATAAATGCGTGTATAATGTGTACATTTCTGTGTGTGTTTACGCGCGCGTTAACATACATACAGGTGAGTATCCTTTGCCGATTTAAATCGCAAAATTGTGGAATTAAGTTTCGCTACACCAATAGATTTAAAATATATGTACAACACTGTCAATCACTAGTTGGCAAAATAAGAAAGCTGGCTCCTTTTCTATACGCACGATTCGTTCTTATATTATGCGTTACTGAATACAATATTTATGTATTAAACATCACATTTAACTATAATTCAAAGTGCTTTTGTTAAAATTTTACTTCCTGTCTTAATGAAATATGTCAGTTTATATAAATATATATATATATAATATATATATATATATATATATATATATATATATATTATATATATATATATATTATATATATATATATATATATATATATATATATATATATATATATATATATGTATGTATGTATGTATGTATGTAAGTATGTTTGTATGCATGACTATATATATATATATATAATATATATATATATATATGCTGAGAACGTCTTTCTTGTATAAGCAAGTAAAATGATAGTAACATGTCGAAAACATGATAGATTTATTCAATTGTAATATGATGTATGCAGCAAGCAATTCTATTGAAAGTCGAATGCATTTTGAATACTGAATATCAATTATACTTGACTGTTTCTTTTATTATAATTCAAACACTATATTTCTCAACAACCTCCATATTTATATCGCAACAGAAATATCATTTAATTGTATGGAGCAAAAAATAAACTTGAAGGAAGAAGAAACTGTTTCAAAGAATAATCATAAATTTTGAATATTATAAAATTGCAAGACCTAAAATATTTTACAAAATTTTGGTTTGTTTCAGTATTTAGCCAAAAAAAAAAAAAATGCTATCGTTGTTTTAAAATTTACATTCCCTTAATTTTCACTTGTGCCATATATTTTCAACTTGTCATATTTCACATTCGGTAAAGTAAATTTTGCGTCTTACAATGTTACATGTTCTATTTGTACAGTTGTAACTATTTTTGTATTTTGTTTATTAGAAAAAAGCTCATCCCATTGTAACAGATGTAGGCAATTTTATGATATTTTGTTATATATATGATTATGTGCTTATGTACGCATACACATATACATATAGACACACACACGCACACACTCACCCACACACAGAGGAGTGGCTGTGTGGTAAGTAGCTTGTTTACCAACCACATGGTTCCGGGTTCAGTCCCACTGCATGGCACCTTGGGCAAGTGTCTTCTACTATACCCTCGGGCCGACCAAAGCCTTCTGCGTGGATTTGGTAGATGGAAACTGAAAGAAGCCCGTCGTATATATGTATATATATATATATATATAGATGTGTGTGCGTGTATGATTGTGTGTCTGTGTTTGTCCCCCCAAGCATTGCTTGACAACCGATGCTGGTGTGTTTATGTCCCCGCCACTTAGCGGTTCGGCAAAAGGGACCGATTGAATAAGTACTAGGCTTACAAAGAATAAGTCCCGGGGTAGAGTTGCTCGATTGAAGGCGGTACTCCAGGATGGTCGCAGTCAAATGACTGAAACAAGTAGAAGAGTAAAGGGTAAAAGAGTATATATATATATATATATATATATATATATATATATATATAGCCTATTTTCTCTCTGTCGACATATGTGTGTGTTCGTATTCAGTAGTAAGCCCCAAAATTAGGGAAGGGGTCTATTGTTAACCTTGAAGAGAAGATATATTGGGTGGGTTGCGTGCCTCTCAACGCTAAAATACAATTTCTCCCCAAGTGTTTCTCCACTTTAGTGAGATTTAACTTTAGCAGTGACTCTGAGGAATCTAGCTGAGTGCAGTGCCGGGTGTTTCGGTGAGAGTAGACGTTTTGTCAGCTGATGAAGGAAACATTCGTAAGACAACACTGAGTATGGCATTTCAGTTTTCCGTTCATGTAATCGATGCAAATTTCTCGTCTGGTGTTTAGGTCCAGGAAAACGATGCTTGGCTACGCAGGTTAGGAAGGAATAAATGTTATATCGACTTTCAGACTGCGGATACTTTTTGAAGTAGTAGCAAGAAAGTTTTTTACGCACATGAAGAGGATATTGGAGAAAGGAAGATAAACAACGGTTATACATTCAATTGAGTGTAGGAGATAGCAAGGGCTGCACACTCATACGAGAGTAGATAGCACAAATGATGAAAGACAAATGGGCCCACTACGTAAGAAGCTGCGATTTGAGTTTCGCGTATCATATAAGATCCAATGCTGCATTGATAAATAAATCACCTCGTTACTTTCACGGAACCTATCGGGAACGAGAAATTTTTTTTAAGAGAAACAATGTAGATCTGGAGTGAATCTGGCCGCATTGGTGACCATTCACAGTAGACGGTGTAAAAGTGAGAGAGCGGGGCAAAATAGAAAGAGACAGAGAGAAACATTTAGGGAGATGTGCTTGAGAAGGTCATAATTTGCAGGCGTACATATGATCAGAAATGTATTTAAACTTCAATGGAATGGCATTTAGCTAATAGAGAGGTGAGATGTTTCTAGGGTAAGGTACTAACAGTAGGTAGATCGAAATTATAGATTATATCCCATAGAGAGTGAAAACGTAAGAGACTAGAAGATATACGAGGGACTTTCAATAAGTAATTCCTCTGACCCACTTGCAGTTGTTTGATCTAGCTGAAATTTTGCATGTGCAATTATTTATATCTCTATAGATGAAGTAGCAAATAACATCTTTTAACTAAGTGTGGTTTCTGATTTACATGTGTTTGAACTGAGTCAAGTGTGAAATGGAGCCTGTTGAGTGTCGAGCAGTGATTCGGTTTTTGTATTTGAAAGGACGCACACCATGGGAGACTTTTGATGAAATGAAAGTAACTTATGGTGATGATGTCCCATCATATGACCTTGTAAAACGCTGGCATCGTGAATTCAAAGATGGTCGGAACTCTGTGGAAACAGCTCCCAGATCTGGTCGCCCCGCTTCTGCCATTGATGAAGCATCTGTCCGTCAAGTTGAGGCTGCCATTTTGGAAGATCGACGCCTAACTATTCGCGAAATAGCCCATGAGGTCAAGATTAGTACCGGGTCTGTGGAAACTATCATTCATGACCATTTGCATATGCAAAAGGGTGTCTGCCAGATGAATTCCCAGGCTGCTCACCCCTTTCCAGAAGCAAGAACGCGTCGAGTGCTCGAGGATGATGTGCCAAGAAGATGAGTCAAAAATTTTCAAAAGACTGATTACACAGGATGAAACCTGGGTCTATCACTATGATCCAGAGACCAAAGCCCAGTCAATGCAGTGAAAGCACCATGAATCACCTTCTCCAAAGAAAGCAAGGGTGCATCCCTCCGCTGGTAAGATCATGCTCACAGTCTTCTGGGACCAGGACGGCGTAGTGATGACAGATTTCCTGGAAAAGGGTACCACAATTACAGGAGCTTACTGTGCTTCACTTTTGAAGAAATTAAGAGAAGCTATCAAAATCAAGAGGCGGGGCAAGATTAGCAAAAGCAGCCTCCTTCTGCAGGACAACGCTCCGGTTCATAACTCGCTTGTCGCCAGATCAGAAGCACAGGCGTACGGCTATGAACTCCTCCCCCACCCCCTACTCTCCTGACCTTGCACCCTCTGATTTTCACCTCTTCCCAGCCATGAAGTTGTTTTTGAAAGGAAAGCGTTTCCCAGATGATGCAGCCTTGATTTCTGAAGTCACGTCGTCGTTGGATGACCAAGCTGGGGTCTTCTAAAAAAACCGTCTCCAGAGCTGCATCAAACGATGGGAGAAATGCGTAACTCTGGGTGGTTCCTATGTAGAAAAAGACTAATAACTGTGCCAAGTTTCGTTGCTCTACTGCTATGGGAAGTGGGTCAGGGGCATTACTTATTAAACGCCCCTGGTATTTAATTATGTGACTCTCTTTACTCTTTTACTTGTTTCAGTCATTTCACTGCGGCCATGCTGGAGCACCGCCTTTAGTCGAGCAAATCGACCCCAGGACTTATTCTTTGTAAGCCCAGTACTTATTCTATCGGTCTCTTTTGCCGAACCGCTAAGTGACGGGGACGTAAACACATCAGCATCGGTTGTCAAGCAATGCTAGGGGGCCAAACACATACACACAAACACATACAAACATATATATATATATATACATATATACGACAGGCTTCTTTCAGTTTCCGTCTACCAGATCCACTCACAAGGCATTGGTCGGCCCAAGGCTATAGCAGAAGACACTTGCCCAAGATGACACGCAGTGGGACTGAACCCGGAAACATGTGGTTGGTTAGCAAGCTACTTACCACACAGCCTCTCATGCGCCTATGTATATGCGACTGTGTATGTGTGTGTGTGTTGATATATCTGTATGTGCATGCGAGCGTACACAGGGAGAGATTCTTTCCCCAATAACTGGCCTGAGACAAAATCATATGTTTGAAACTGTTTTATTTTCATTGTGAAAGTTTAGTCAACCAGAGCGCAAAGAGTTTCAAACTAACTTTTCATTTAATTTTTGATGTTAGAAAATTTACGACCTTTAATTGTTATTTGATATTTTGACAGTGTGCAGTTAGTCATGTTTAGTTTTAATTTCTCTCTGTATACAATGCTCTATGTGTCATTACAAACATTCTTTCTTTTACATAGATTGTTGGCTTTGAAAGTATGGCGATGTCGTTCGCTGCGTATATCTAAATTTGCATACGTGCTTTTGTGCGTGTAATTGAACTAGATTTTGTGAGTTGTGTTACAATGTGAAAAGGACTTCTCTAGCTCTTCCCCTCTCTCTCCCACTTATGTTAACGTACATCATCAACAACAAAAACAACAACAAAATAATATTAATAATATGCTCGCATGGCGTTTGATCTTAATTAACGGGCAGTGTTGTCATGGACGTTGTTTTGTCTTGGTATTAAAGATGCACTACAACAAATATGCTCCTCAATGTCATAGCTTTGCTTGTAAGTTGATTGATCTGAACCAGTTGGGCTTGTCCCTTAGTGGCTGGTGATATGTGCATCGCTAATCACGAGGAGAAGTAGTGGGGGAAGCATCATTGCAATGTGTTAAAAGGAATTTCAAAACATGGGTGTTTCGTTCAAAATCCTTAAACGACCCATATGCAGGGACCTTTTGAGCGGAATGGTATACTCGACCTGAAAAAAATTACAACGCGCAGATGTGGTTGTGATGCATGTTCTTGATGTACCCTTATCAGACGAGTAATCGTGATGGGTAAACTGGGCTTCGTATATTACCCCAGTGTCACTTTGAGAGCATGCACTGCTCTTTCATACACTCAATAATAATAATAATGATAATGATGATGATAAAAATAAAAATAATAATAATGATGATGATAATGATGATGATGATGATGTGATGATGATGATGTAGATGATTATGATGATGATGATGAGGATGATGATGATGATGGTGGTGATGATGATGGTGGTGATGATGATGATGATGATGATGATGATGATGATGATGATGATGATGATGATATCCCCTTAAACACCCATTTATGATCATCTCAAGTACAAGACAAAAGTTGAAACTAAAAAACATTCAATAATACTTTTTAAAAATAAATTGAAATAATAATTATGATGGTAATAAGGGTGATGGCGGTAATAATGATAATAATAATAATTTAGCGAAAACTCATGTCGGATGAGAAAAAATATTAGCAACGATATATACAGACGGAGTTAGATATGCACTCGAAGGACATTTTTGCGTTAAACCAGAAAGAGAAAGGAGAACTTAAAAGCCAACAAAAGCACAGGGCTCTGAACAGGAAGTGTAATATTTAAAGGACCTACAAATGGTAATGGAGGAACTGAAACAACTTCTCGTTGCAAAGAAAGCAAAGATTGTAAGATAGGACCAAAGAGGTAAATGGAGAGTTTACAGATAGAAAGTTGATACCAGATAACATTGAAAGTCAAAGGTTTTGGAGTGACATCTGAAGCAAAGACAGGAGCACAAGATGGATGCTGAATGGCTGCAAGAACTTAAACAAGCTGTAGTCTGTCTACAATAGAGAGAACTAGTCATTTTAGTTGAGGAAGGAAATCAGGAACAAAATGGGCAACTGGAATGTCCCGGGACTAGATGGTGTTCAAGGCTACAGGATCAAAAGATTTGCTGAATATCATGCAAGAATAGCTGTACAACTCAACACCTTGTTAAATGCTGGCCAAGTAAGACCGCAGTGGTTGACAATGTGTAGGACAGTACTGTACCTGAAAAACATCGAAAAAGGCAATACGGTAGACAATTACAAGCCGATATCCTGCTTGCCAGTTATGTGGAAATTATTGACTGGAATACTCGCAAAGTCAAAGTATGGACATCTGGAAAAAAATGGAGTTCTGCCATATGGGCAAAACGGTTGTAAGCGTAAGAACAGAAGTAACAAGGATCAATTCCTGGTAGACAAAACTGTACTCAGAGACTGCAAGATGAGGAAACCTAACTTAGCCATTCATGGGTCGATTGTCCTTAGGCGTACAATATGACCCCACATTATTGGATTATGGAATATATGAACTTATTTGGTATTGCTTGAGTGATTGCTTGGAAAAAGTATGGTGAAATGGAGGCCGGAACTGACAGCATATGGAAGAATTTCGGGACAATAAAAATCAGGATATGCATTTGCCTATCCCCACTGGTCTTTGTACTGTGCACGATAACACTATCACTGATTCTGAGGACAGCAGAGACTGCGTATGTATTCAAAATACGCCAACAATAAGTCAACCACTTGCTATTCATGGATGACCTCAAACTATATGGTAAAAATAAATCCCAAATCTGTTCCGTCGTTAATACAGTGTATACTTTCAGTGATGATATCAGAACGGAGTACGGAATGAAAAAGTGTTGTGTGTTAGACATGAAGAGAGACAAAATCAAATATTGTATAGACGGGCTAACGTCTATATATAGACGGACTAAAAACGGGGGAGGTTGTGTAGCAGTTAGGAGGGACAGGCTATAAGTACTTAGGGATACTGGAAACGGATATATGGATGGAGAAATAACTGGCAGAAAATGTTAAGGTGGAGTACAGTATTTGTGAATAAAATGGTAAAACTGTATGGTATATTACCAGTCAATGTACGCCACTAGCCCAGAAAGAATATAAGAGAGTCATGACAATATAGCAAGGATTGTCTATTGGACACTTTGCAGCAAGTATGGATGTGACAGAGCAAACAATTTGTCCATACAAAAATCATCCGAAGACATCACCAGGAGATAGAGAATAGGAAGCCAGACATAGTGTTAATTGCGAAGGAAAGCAAACGATAGTGTATCATACATAGCATGCGCAGATGACAGCATGTTATGGGATAAGGAAGATAGGAAAAGTCGATAGATATGACAGATAGCGTGCGATTTTAAGGAGTTGTGCTCGATGGAAAAGGTGGTAGTAGTACCAATAATTGCCGGAGCCCTGGGAACTGCCTTGAGAAGTACATGGAACAAATAGGGGCTGCAGTAAGTATGGAGCTCTTTCAGTAAACAGCACTGCTTGGAACTGCTCGAATACTCCGGATGGTGCTTGAAAAGTAAGAGGTGATACCTTAGTTCACCGGTAATGAACAGCTGGCACCGTAGTACATCTCCAGCGATAGAAGCTGTTCAAAGACTATAACTAACAACAACAACAACAACAGCAACAACAACAATAATGATAATAATAGGTGAACTGGCAAAATCGTTAGCGCTGGCGCCATTCGTCCGTCTTTAACTTCTGAGTTCAAATTCCGCCGAAATCGTCCCTTTGCTTTCATCCCTTCAGGGTCAATAAATCAATTACCAGTTTAATACTGAGATCGATGTAATTGACTTAACGCTTCACCCCAAAATTTCAGACCTTGAGCCTATGGCAGAAAGAATTGTTATTAGTTTTGGTTTGACTCAGTTTCGGTCTTATTCCCGGAAGGATTTATGCGGCTAGAGTGTTACTATTTCTAATCTTAGGTATGCACACGTTTCCAGTTGTCTTTCTTTTTCTTCTTTTCTTCTTCTTCTTCTTCTTCTTCTTCTTCTTATCATTATTATTATTATTATTATTATTATTATTATTATTATTATTATTATTATTATTATTATTATCATTATATTATTATCATTATTATTATTATTATTATTGTTGTTGTTACTAGTATTCAAAAACACAACTCGTATAGTTAATTACTGGCTATTCTTTAATTGAAAGCTAGCAATAATAAATCACCAAAAGGTTGCATGTAGTTCCTCCTCCTGTGACTCATTGTCATAATACTCTCCTTAGAATGCGAGCTATACCTAACAATGGTGTCTTCTGGATCACTTCGAGCCTGACAGCAGCTCCAATATTCTTAATATTATTATTATTATTGGTATTATTATTATTATTATTATTGTTATTATTATTATTATATTATTATTATTATTATTATTATTATTATTATTATTATTATTGTTATTATTATTATTATTATTATCATTATTATTATTATTATTATTATTATTATTATTATTATTATTATTATTATTATTATTATTATTATTATTATTATTATTATTCAGTAGTTTTATTTTTTATAGCGTGCTTTCACTTCACTACTGAGCGCAGCTCTGTGTGCCTTGGGTATGTGCTGTGATTTGTTGTGATGCTCTGATGGTTATTGCATGGAAAGTGTTCTGCGTAGGATGTGTGCAGTGCCTAGTATTGCAATTTTCTGTATGTTATATGTGTTTGTATGTCCTGGTGTTTTTGTTATGTATTTGTCTGAATATTTTTTATCATGTATTATTATTATTATTATTATCATTATTATCATTATTATTATTATTATTATTATTATCATCATCATCATCATCACCATCATCATCGTCAAACGATTTATGGCATGTTATATAGATAAATATTCAAATATATTCGTTGGGTTTTATTTGAGGTGGGCGTGTATGTTTCTTTGTGTGGCTATTTCAAGTTGTGCTCTCTAAAAAAAAAATCTATATTTCAACTAATTACAACGAATAATATATTAGTTAGGAACCAGCATTGCAGAATTAAATTTACCACACAAGTGAATTGTCAAAAGCAAAATGTGTTTCGCCGCAAATTTACAAAGAGCTTTCCATTAATACCAGGAAACGAATGTAACACAAGAATGTAAGTAAATGGAATTTTAGTTGTATCTTTTAATCATTAATGCAAAGTAATAGAGTAAAAGTGCCTTTTTTCTATTCAATACTTTTAAATGCTTAATGATAGAAGCGAAGTATAGGTAATTATATTACTGTGGAAATTATTGTATTGCTAGAGTATTGCGAGCGGTCTAATGCACGTAATGTGTGATGCTGTATTTCACTGGATAATTGACAATACGCTTATGTTCTTGACTATTATTCCTTGAACTTTTGCGCTATCCATAAATTTATAACAATAAAATTACAAACTGAGAAATTTATATAACAAAGCTGTAATGGGGAACGTAAGTTATACATATATATATATATATATATATATATATATACATAGTTGAAATTTATAGAAAAGCAATAGACGAAGACAGGTGTGTGAACAACAAGCAAGTATATATGCTCGGGAAAATGTAATGGTCATTTATGTTTCCCTTCTACACTGTTCTACAGAAAGGAATACGAGAGAATAAACACAGAGAGAGAGGGGGGATGAAAAGAGTCCTTTTAGTTTTCAGCGGTGTAGCATGACAAATAAATATTTATGTATATACAGTTCACTTTTACGTTAGGGTATCATCAACTACATAAGTACTCCTTCTGGGAGGAGATAAATATAGATAAATAAAGTACGCAGTATATAGATATGAGCCACTTATAGTTTCATGCATTAGAAATAATTTCTTCACTGGTTTTAATAATACAAATCGGGACAATCAGACAAGAAAAATTACAAGAATAAAAGCGCGGACTGCAGATGCAAAAGGGGGAAGGGCAAAAGAAACGAAAAAAAAAAAAGGAATGAATTAGGATATATCGCTCTTGATCGTAAAGCCATAAATCTACTTCACGTATAATGTATGACAGGTGGTTAAAGTCTGCGATTGAGCTAGTAAATCCGGATATGGATGCGTTCTTCAATTCACCAGAAGAAAAAATGTCCATATGTAAGAATTTGCTGCCAATTTAAGATCTGGAATTGAACAATGCGATAAGATTCATAGATGTGAAAAGGATACGTGATGTTTCTACTACGTATAACTTGCAATTTTTAGAGACATTTCCATAAGAAATGACATTCTATACATAGAAAAATATCTATGCTTGTGTTAATCGATTTAACGTTATCCGTCTTTACTTCTGCACTTAGTGCAGAGGTAAATGTATACCCACCAACAATTTGCTTTACTTCTTTATGACTTGGTGCCAATTCTCAACTGTTTTATTTCGGTATCGCCATTGTTACAAATGTTTCAGAGTATGCAAGAGTTTAAATTAGTTTTCACGGGTATAATGGGATTAAGCGCAAACAATAACCTGTTGATTCTTTTATATAATATTTTGTCATACATATTTCAGAAATTTCCAGATTGCAAGTATATTAGTCCATAACATGCACCAAAACAACTCCAGGGGGCAAAGCCAACAAAGAAACGTGCATTTTTGAATTATATTTTATAATTTTTCAGAGAAATGATGCTCACATTTATCAAATTTATAATACCAAATCATTCTACCACATGAGCATAGAGCGTGATATTTCAGGCTTTGATATAAAGCAAACTGGTGTGTCTCTTCTTGCAGTCAATGGGTATATATTTTGAGCAAATCAAACTAGGAATCGAATTAGATTATGCTAAACACAGCAGTAACGTAATCATGATCTTTATTTGATTTAATACGCCGCTATACAATTGTAGCACTTTCTCACTCTCTCTCTTTCTTTCGCTTTCTATCACACACACACACACACACACACACACACACACACACACACTCGTATGTATGAATGTGTGTCTATGTATATATATATATATATATATATATACATATATATGCAAATATGTATATGCGTGTATGTCTATGTGCGCCTGTGTCTCTTTACTTAACCCTATATATGTATATATATATATAGAAAGAGAGAGAGAGAGAGAAAGAGATGGAAAGAGAGAGATACCTAAAAAGACAACAAGTTAAAAGTTCAAGTTGGTCTTAATGACTAGGGTGACATATACTTGGGTCTGCAAGAGAGTGTGTTCTTCCAGAGCTTATATAAGAAAACAGAAAATTTAAAAGTTTGTTTGAAAATTTGGGATTACATAGTATTTTTGTAAGGAACGGACAGTTCCCATGAACACTACTTTTTAAATATCTTCCATATTTGGATTTCCTGGTATCTGAGCCATGTAGCAATCAGTCATTTTGCTATCCATCCTGGGGTACCTATGATAACAGGTTCTGTTTTAGTCTAGATGTTCCATATTTTGTCGATCTATCTAATACTTGATCAATTTTTGGTAGATCTTAACAAATACAATTATGTCGATTGGGACACTGATATCGGTGAGGAGGCTTGATTTTTATCTTAAGTCCTTCCGAATAATGTCTAGCCTATTCACATCTACCTTCCTGTCAGTCTGAACAGTGAAATTCCAGAGGAGTGAGAAGTGGTAATTTTCAAGCACCAGAGGTGTTTTGTTTTCCCACCAGTTTTTAAAGTGGGATAGATCCAAGTTCTTTACAAACTATCTAGTGAATATACCTTGCTGCTTTACCATGGCTGTTGAGATACTCTGAAGGCGAAAGGAAAATGCACACGGAGACAACATGATCGATACTTTCATTTTGTTGTTTACATACACGACATGTTGAGCTACTGCCATTATTATTAGCATTATTATTATTATTATTATCATTATTATTATTATTATCATTATTATTATTATTGTTATTGTTGTTGTTGTTATTATTATTGAGAGAGAGAGAGAGAGAGCAGTGCATGCCATGATAGTGACACTGGGGTAAAATATACGAAGCCAAGTATACCCATCATGACTACCCGTCTGATAACGGTACACTAGGCACATGCATCGCAACCATATGTGCAAGAAACGTCGACCTCATATCAAGATAAAGTGTACATGACCTTGCAGGTGGAGCCCAGTAAGAATTTTCTTCTGGTCGAGTAACGCATCCCGCTCAAAAGGTCTCCGGATACGGGTTGCTTTAGGATGTTGAACGAAGCACCCATGTTTCCAGAGGTGAATTATTCAAACACCAAAGAATCCCTCCAAACACATGACTATGATGCTCGCAAACTACTTCTGCTCGTGATCAGAGATGCACATATCGTCAGCCACTAAAAGACATGCTCAACTGGTTAAAGTAAAAAAACTGACAAACAGATCTGTGGTATTGAGCCGTATATTTGCTGTAGCCCATCTTTTATACCAAGATAAAACAATGTACATGATAACACTTCGAATCAGTTAAGATCAGGAGCTAAGAGAGCCACTGTCTGGTACTGCATCAGTGCATTTATAATAATAATAATAATAATAATAATAATAATAATAATAATAATAATAATAATAATAATAATAATAATAATAATAATAATAATAACCTGCCTCCCTACTATGTTCAAGGCATTTACTGCAGTGATATGGCAAAGGCTGAACAAGCACCTGGACGAAAACAAACTGTTCCCAGAAGAGCAGAAAGGATGCCGCAAGGGCTCATATGGCTGTAAAGATCAACTAATGATTAATAAAGCCGTAACTGAAGACAGCCACAGAAAGAAGAAAGGCCTCAGTATGGCCTGGATTGACTACAAAAAGGCGTTTGATAGCATCCCCCACACATGGATCCTCGAAACACTAGCCATTAACAAAGTAGCACCAACAATCATAAAATTCATAGAGCACTCTATGAATAAATGGCAAACAGTCCTACACCTCCAAACAAAAGAGGGACTCATGAAAACCAAAGACATCTCCATTAAAAGAGGAATATTCCAGGGAGACACGCTCTCTCCACTCCTTTTCTGCTTGGCACTGTCACCTCTATCTGATATGCTAAATAGAACAGGATGCGGATATAAATGTTACGGCAAAACGATCAGCCACCTTTTATATATGGATGACCTAAAACTATACGCTGCAAATGACAAACAGCTGGAAACACTATTAAAGACAGTTCATGGATTTACCAAAGAAATAGATATGAAATTTGGATTAGAAAAATGCGCCAAAGTAACCATGAAAAGAGGAAAACTAGTTAAGAGTAACAACATCACACTAGATAAAACCAATGAAATAAAAGAATTAGACCAAAGCCAAACTTACAAATACTTAGGAATCCATGAACTAGATAAGACACAACACACACAAATGAAAGAGAAAATAAAAAAAGAATATTATAGACGAGTTAGATCAATACTAAAAACAGAGCTCAATGCTAAAAACAAAATAATAGGTATCAACACTTTAGCTGTCCCAGTTATAAGTTACAGCTACAATATCCTTAACTGGACACGAAATGAACTGTCTAAAATAGATAGGAAAAC
>NC_042997.1:35818225-35825725 GCF_006345805.1 Octopus sinensis
GATAAATAAATTTCACCGGATGATTTGTCAAGAATTTTTAAGACCACAAGACAATTTTCATAAGTGATCCCCAATCACGTATTCTAAAACGAGCAATGGCCGACAATTAGGTTTTCTAATTTGTGTGCATACTTTTCGCAAGACCTTTGAACTTAATTAAACACACTACCGCACGAGCACACTCACGCACTCACACATACATATATACATACATACATAAATACATACATACATACATACATACATATATACATATATATATATATATATATATATATATATATATATATATATATATATATATGCACACACTCAAACAGACACATATATATTCATATTAACAAAGACGTATTTATGCATAGGCACAAACATACACACTTTTGTGTATACGGTGTAGGTGTGTATAGAATTATGTATTTAAGAATATTGCATATGTACATACATTCTGATATATACATGCATATTTATATATATGTATATATGTATGTATACGCATTTCTCTATAATTTCATATATATATATATATAGTGTGTGTGTGCAAAATACAATTATTAAAATAATTACATGGGACAAGTAAGACTTGAATACATATGTATGATTTGGTCAATCAGTGATAATGAACGAGCAGATTTTACACGCATATTTGTATATATTCTTTTTGAATGTGTACAATATACTGGCAATGATTAATGAAATACGTAGAGTTATAGGGAATGCGCTGCAGATGAAAGAGCATGATGACTGTTGATGATTGTTGCGAAGGAATATAGAGTGTGACATGTAACGAATGAAACTAGCGAGGAAGATGATTGAAGTGTCTTAGTGGAAAAGCCGATAGTGTGAGCCAAGTAGAAAGGCGTGCAGTTAAACCATACTGACATACAGATGGGTACTCTCTTTACTCTTTTACTCTTTTACTTGTTTCAGTCATTTGACTGCGGCCATGCTGGAGCACCGCCTTTAGTCGAGCAAATCGACCCCGGGACTTATTCTTTGTAAGCCCAGTACTTATTCTATCGGTCTCTTTTGCCGAACTGCTAAGTCACGGGGACATAAACAAACCAGCATCGGTTGTCAAGCAATGCTAGGGGGACAGACACACAAACATATACACACACACATATATATATATATAAATATATACGACAGGCTTCTTTCAGGTTCCGTCTACCAAATCCACTCACAAGACATTGGTCGGCCCGGGGCTATAGCAGAAAACACTTGCCCAAGATGCCACGCAGTGGGACTGAACCCGGAACCATGTGGTTGGTAAGCAAGCTACTTACCACACAGCCACTCCTGTAATGTATCTCAATCAACATAACGATGCCTGTTAAATAAAAATTGCGATATGATTTGTTACAATCAACGTTATAAAGGATCATGAACGTAGTCGTGAATTTTCTCGTCTCTTAAGCCGAACATTTGTCAATTGTTTATCCTACAGTATTGCTTTGGTATAAAATTGATTTAGCATACAAATGAATGTTCTCCTACCAGTGAGAATTATGTATATTAAATGATCAGTACAATCCAAACATACTGAGAAGAATGAATTCTTGGAATTTTAACCAAATTTCTTTGGATATTAACACTGAATCTAAGCATATAATTCTCCGGTGCTTATAAAACAGCAGATAAATTCTTCATGTATCTGTATTTAGTAACATTCACACAACTGACGAAGTGAAAAATAATGATAAATATAACATTATTTCACATCCGAACTTATCACGTTTTCTCAACTTTAATATCCAGGTCTAATTGTTTGATTTACACGCAAATCTCACTAAAGAAGTTCTTATGCTCAATACCATGCCTTTGAACAAAAATAGAGCGTGGTTGACTTTTATTAGTTTTTGCTACGATTGAGTGAAGGTACTGGTACCCCCTCCGCTTTCGCCTTCTAAAGAATCATTTCATGCTTTTTGTTTATATTATTGACAGAAACATGGAATTCGCACCAGGATTCTAATGCTCGTACGGGAGAGATAAGTGAAGCCTGAGTGAAACTGTTTATTATTCCTGACCATAACTACCATGTCTTTAAATACTATGTAATATTATATTTTTAATATGCAATGTCCTTATTTAAGATCATATAGAGGTGTTTGAAGGAGATATGATTGCTATATGCAGCATTTCGAACAACCGCTTATGGACTATCTCGATGACTCTTTGGTATTCGGAGACTGGTCACCATTCACGAAATATTTATATTTGTCACGTTTGCCTTTCAGATTCGGTTAAAAATTCGGACCCGAAAGTAATGGATTTGCTAGATATGTTTTCATTGCCATCGTAATGAAGAGCTATTTTGGTTGCTGGCATGGAGTTAATAACATAAGGGAGAAAAAAATTGAATATAGATACTAGATTTTAAACTAATTACAATTGGTTATTGTGCAAATACATTAATAAATAAGATAATATGACAAAAGTATCAATATTCTAATAAACACGCATTATGTAAGAACGATTTGCTTGAAATAAGAAGACAATAGTTGATTGATATATTTATAACAGCAGTTATATCTCCATTGAATAGCAGTGAGTCATTGCTAAAAATATAGAGTGGGGAACGACATGTCCAATTGAGTGATCTTACATACAATATTGTGAAACAGTATCTGTAGGAATGTCAATGGGTATATCTGGAATTGTCCTCAGAGGTATAAGCGATGACAGCCGATTGGAAAACTGAGAGAAACCTGAAATGATTGCCGATAGTTATTATAACGTGAATCAATACCGAATTCGCGAAAGTCCTCGGTTTCCAAGTTTATAAACATACATGCCTATGTATATCTCTGTTTGTGTGTCTATGTCTGTCTTTATTCCCCCCTCGTCGCTTTATAACCGGTGTTTTTGTGCTTATGTCCCCGTAACCTAGCAGTTCGGCAAATGAAACGAATAGGTCCCAGTCATAAAATATGTAATAGTATCAATTGCTTCAACTAAAAATTCTTCACAGTTGTGCCCTGCATGACAGTAGTCTAATAACTAAATAAAGAGAAAGAGAAAGATGAAAGATAGTGAGGTCTAAAATTTATTGCTATATGACAGCAAACCTCAAGCAGACAGTAAACCTCAAGCATAGACACAGCTTGTATAAATAAAGCAAAATAATTAATACCAGATCAATAAACTTTTATAATGAACTCATGTCATCCATTTTCTCCAGTAGTGAATTATTTAGAGACTCAGATTTGAAAACATTTTTATTTAACATTCAACGTGTTAGCAACACATAAAACTACATTAAGAGAAGCTAAGATGAGCATATGTGTAATAGCTTAAATTGTATAAATTTTGACCGGTTTCATTTTGAAACATGTCTCATGTACATACCTGATACATTCCTTCCCGCTACTCAGGTTGACATATATTATATATGTAACTTCTATTTCACGTTTTCCCCCAGTAGCAGCAACCAGATTTACGATCGAATGTCTGCGTATACTCACACATTAATTTATTGATATATGAATACTGGTTAACAAGTGAATACTTGTTTATACGTATGTACACTCATATATGCATATATGTATGTACATCATTACATAGTTTTATTTCAAAATTTCTTACCAAAGTTCTTTCACTAGAATTCTAATATCGCCAACATAAAAGTTTTGTATGTAAGTACATGTGCTGGTTACTGTGTTTTCTTTTGCGTATGTATGTATGCATTAGCAGGTTTGTGTTCATATGTGAATGAATATATAGTGAGGTATGCTAACGGAATAATTAAATAGATTTAAGTGCCCTGCAACGTTGAGACAGTGCAAATGTATCACCGCTGTAATGAAATGAATTAGAGTAAAATTACCTCTACTCGATTCAGTTTTAATAAGACAAGATAATTAGCTACTTGGCTTTACACGTAAATTTAATGATTTGGGGAGTTGTTGTAACCGCAAATTACTAAAATGGAACTATGTCGATATTTAACTAAGTCTAGACATGTATTTTGATTTGAAAGTCTATTCCGTAAAAATCGATCGTTATATAACTCAGCATTCTAAAGTTAACGAACTTATCTCGAATGATCACTCTTAATGTTGATTATTATTAATATCTTATAATAAATTTGTATGATAATAACGGAGTGTTTCTAATAAGTAAGTTGATGGTAATAACATCAGAAGAGATTCTAGATGTCACTAAAGGTACGAAATCTACAAATGACAGGTGTGTAAGCATCATATTATTCGACATGGGAAATTATATTAATCAGTCAAGTATTCGGTGCCATATAATGTAATCTACTTATTACCTTTTATAAAATTATAAACTTATGCCTATGTTAGAAAATACGATTTACTCTGTGTGTTGGCAAAATTGCTACAGTATTGAATTAAATGACATGGTGTATTTCTTCTACTTATTGGTGTTTTGTGCTCACGTATGCTTAGCATTTTATCTCATGAAGAACTGGAGCCATCTCCAAACAATCTGAAGCCTTTCGATTATATTACAAGTAATTAATATCAATATTGCTGAACACACCTTTTCTATCATTTCGTAATTGATAAAGAATTATTTATATTTCATCATAAGTCCTTAAATCCTTAAAAATGTTTTAGTCCGAAGACCGCGGCCATTCTGGGGCACCATCGCTGGAATAAATGTTAATAAAATCACGTTATTAAATTTAATTTGTAACATGTTTACTTGTGTTCTTGTTTCAGAAATGGCCTTTAAACGAGATGTTTTGTTATTTTGATTCAGTCGCGTAAAATGTTTTACAAATCTATTCAAATATGTAACGTTGTAAAAGATGACAAATTGTAAAATTCAGAAACGTTATCACATAAAGAGCAGATCAATAGCAGGGAACTCTACAGAAGAAAGTAATCAAAATTATAAAGGCATATCTTTATTTATTATAATTAAGAGCTTCCATCATCTGACATTCTGTGAGGAAAATATTTAAAGCCCTAAAACAAACACTGTTGGCAGCATAATATCAACTCATGTGAGAAATAACCGTCACTGTTTCAAGCAGAAATAACAGAAAGTATCAAAGACAACACCTCAAAAATGAACACCATAGTCACCATTATCCTTCAAATTCCTGCAAATATAATAAATAACAAATATAATAACTAACGGACCGGTGGTGCTACTGATGATAGTAAGTCTCAAAAATCCTCCCCCACTATCACCAAAAAATATGTTTCAACCGAGGTTGCTGCCGACTATTGCCAATACACATAAGGCAATAACGGTTTGCCAAACTATGCAGTCTTGGTTGAAATTTACCGTAAGCACATTTACAAAACACAAAGACATCGTGTTACCATTTGAAATACTAGCTGTCTAGAAAGTAGTCAATGCCAAAACTTGATATTGACTATTCAATATAGGTGTGGGAAGTGGAAACCACATGTATTAAAAGCTTAATTGCAAAACAAGCATGAAAGAATAATGATACTGTAGTTCCGAACCTATGTAAGAACTAGGTGTCGTGGGCGTTGGGCATTGTCTTTAACTTAATGGAGAGGAGAATTCGAAAATAATAAGATTTTCAAGCCCCTCTTTGAAAGAGTATATATTAATTTCGCTTTCTGTCGAGACTAATAAAGGAGGTTGTCAACAACATGTTAACGGGAAAGTTGAGGTAAGAATGAACTGGCCTGATTCCAAATAGAGGTGCCAATACTAAATGCATCTCCAAAACCGCTACCACGTTTGTTAAAAAAGTTAAGATACACTAATGTTTGACAGACGTATAGATAATGAAAAGTTTTTATATTTTTTTGGTATTTTTTCCACGAGTAAATTTAAGAACGCTATGTAATACGTTGTTAGTTTTTAAATATCTTCGGAAAGATGAATATACAATTTACATGCTTCTTGATTAAAAAAAAAATATTGATTTTTAATTTTTTATTTCTTTACTTTTTGTTAATTATAATTTAGATACGTACATTTATTCAATTACTCTTCTTTTTATAATTATTATATGTGAACTGTGATTTAAAGCATTAAGCGTAGTTGCTTTGTGAAATAGTTTGTAACGTAAAATATTATAGTATAGGCAGTGAAAAGAGTAAAGCGTATTGAATTTAACTATAATATTAAGTACTTTCCTTTTTCCCTTAATACGCGAAGTATTAGATCTCGAAATATAAATGCTAATTTATACGTTTTTATTTCAAAATATGCTTTAGTTCATAAATGTCTTTGAAAAATAAGTATACACTATAGTTAAGAAATAATGGTGAAGTTTATATGATAATTGATTAAAAAGTATGTATTTCTAATTTTTTTATTTGTTTATTATAATTTAAGATACATGTTTTTATTTAATTTTTCTTATTATTATAATTATTATATTTGAACTAAAATCTAAAAGCATTATCTGTAGTTGTTTTGGAAAATAGCTTATATCGTAAAATTTTATAGCATGGGTAATGAAATTTAATAATATTAATAATAATAATAATAATAATAATAATAATAATAATAATAATAATAATATAATAATAATAATAATAATAAGTATTTTGTTTATTTTAACAATGACTGAAATATTAGTTTACTTATATAATAAGTTAAAATCGTTTGTGAATATATTTTTGAAATATATACAAAATACCATTGCAAGGCTGTTGTGGCAACGTTGCTGATATAAGATATAACTCTATACATGTTTTCTATAGAATTTAGTACATAGTATCTGATCAAATTAGATGTTTATTTAATTAATAAATTAATATATAAAATTTTAATTAATAAATATAGATTACATTATAAGAATTTAGCTTAACTTAAGTAGATGATTTATTTTAAGTATTATTATTTTAATTAATTAGACTCTTATATTTTTCCAGTAAAGATATACTATAGTTTGTTAATATTATTCTCAAAACTAAAATATATACTCACAGATAAAATATTTTTTCTTTCTATTTACTCTAGTTTTTTACCTTAGGTTTTTAACATGATAATTGTATTATAGACACGTGGTCTTACTTTTTGAGTTCCAAATTTAGTTAACGGAGTTTCTTCTATATGAAGAATCATGTTTATATTTATTTAACAAAATTTATTAAAAATATGTTTTTATTTAACTATTATTATTATTATTGTTGACCTGAGGAGCGACTATACTTTTAAATTAAATTGTTTTTTCATTAAATTTATATTTAATTGTAGTTATAGCCACGAAACGTACTTAGTTTTTTATCTATTATATAATGCTTATTTATTTTTTGTACTTATTTTTATCTAGATATGTTTTATAATATATTTTATTTTTTCTATATGATATTGTTTATATCTATCATTGTTTGAATTACATAATAGTGATTTCTCTCTAATTTGCATATGTTAAATATTTATATTTTAAAATTGATTTAATACTAAATTGCATTTTTCGCTGTATGTTTCGAGTTATACTCCCTAATATTATATTATATATATATATATATATATATATATATATTATATATATATAATATATATATATATATATATATATATATATATATA
>NC_042997.1:35830725-35848225 GCF_006345805.1 Octopus sinensis
GGAAAAACACAGACACACAAACATATACACACATACACATATATATACATATATGCGACGGGCTTTTTTCAGTTTCCGTCTACAAATCCACTCACAAGGCTTTGGTCGGATTGAGGCTATAGTAGAATACATTTACCCAAGGTTCCACGCAGGGGGAATGAACCCGGCACCATGTGGCTGGTAAGCAAGCTACTTACTACACAGCTACTGTGTAATTTTAAATGAGTTGCAAACACTCCTGTGTGTATATATATATATATATATTTAATAATTTAAAAATATTTTATTTGTTTCAGATATTTGACTGCGGCCATGCTGGAGCACTATCTTTAGTCGAACAAGTCGTCCCCAGAACTTATCCTTTGTAAGCCTAGTACTTATTTTATCGATTCTTTTGCTGAAACGCTAAGTTACGGCACGTAAACACACTAGCATCGTTTGTCCTTTTTGTTTGTTTGTGCGCATGTGTGAGGATTAGTATGTGCGTGTGTGTATATGTGCCTATACATGCATGCATGTTTGTGTATATATAAGGTCATGTGTGTTTCAGTCGTATGTGTGCTTGTGTATTCGTGTGCTATATATATATATATTATATATATATATATATATATATATAATATATATATATATATATGTGTATATATATATATATATATATATATAATATATATATATATATATATTATATATATATTCATACGCCCACCCACACGCACATACATACTTCTAACTACACACACACACACGTAAACACACTCACACACACATATTTATATATACACCTACACACTCTCACATACATACCTACATCTATCTACATAATGGCCCACTAACTATTTTACTCGTGTAAACTGTGGGTATGGTATCTACTATGTATACTTCCTATTTAGTATAGGGGAAGTTTCTTTTATGAGAACGTACTCCCGTACTAGTGTGAGTGTTCGGCCCTTTGGGTGCTTGGATAAGATGGGGATATCAAGTTGACACAGGTTGCCTCCATGTTAGTCCTTGACAGGTTAGTAGAATATTGAGGACTGTTTCTTGTCGTCATATTGTCTCATATTGTATCTGGCGTGTATATATATATATATATATATATATATATATACACATATATATAGTTAATCCAAACAAGAAAGCACAAAAAAACACGACAACGCGAGGACGTGGAACAAATGTAGTATTATTGGACGCTCAGGAAAGAAGGAAAGAGGGAGGGTTTAACGTTTCGAGCGGAGCTCTTCGTCGGAAACATAGGAGAAGGAAAGATCCAGAGAAGGGAAGACAGAGGAAAAAAATCGCCAACGGCACACACGAGGTCATGTAGATAGATGCATGTGTGTGTGTGTGTGTTTGTTGGTGGGCGTATGAATATATATATATATGTATATGCACATTTAGGTATGCATATGGATATGAAAACAAACAGATCAGCATACAAATTGATAGTTACATAAGTTATATAAAGAACAAGCACACATACGCAAATATAAACTGAAACATGTATACTCACACAGACACACTTCACTTCATACGAGGACACATATAGAGACACACGTCCACACATGTGGAGATGCATGTCCATACATACAAACACGGTACATAGTTGCAAAGCACACACACGCACTAAGACATGCACACACAAGGAGACAGAGGCACTCACACACATATACAACACACTCACACACACATACATAAAAACACACAAACACGGACATGCAAATTCAAACACATGAATGAGCAAAATTCATACATACAAATGTAAACACATAAATGCAAATGCACACAGACATACATGCATACACGCACATGCTTTCATACACACATGCATTTCATATATACATGCACACACAAACACACTAATCCACACACATTCGCACAAGCAAACATGAAGGAAGGTAGTGCGAAGAACGGAAACAGTGAAAAACTATTGAAAAGTTTGCAAGACTCAACGAAAATTTTAGAAAAATAAATCAGAAATAGGTGGAAATTTTACCGGTGAGTGTGACAAATTATAAGGCACCAAATGAGAATTACTCTCCCCAGAGATAACAGAATATATATATATATATTATATATATATATATATATATATATATATATATATATATATATATATATATATGAGTGGGTGCATATTTGTGTAAACATGTGTGTGCACGTTAGTGTGCGAAAACATCGTGTGGACTTACCTAGCATATAAGTATATAGCGTCGTCTGTCTATACTGTTTGTAAATCCTCTACGTGTAACATTTCTTTTCTCAGTATATCTGCAGTACGTTAATCCATCCATCCAGGCTTTATCGTATATTCTACCAGATGCTTATAGATTTTCTTTCTCTCTTTATATATAATATATATATAGTTTTTGTTTTCGTCATACTTACATTTCTATTGTAGCTAAAAAAACGTTTTTCTAAAAAATGTTTTGATACGTCGAAATATTTTTTTCTTTTCTTTTGTAAAAGTCATTTTTTTTAAAAATTCATTTTTATGCAGCTGTCAAATTTCACTTTTACTCAGGTATATTTATATAAGGAAAAGTCTCAAGAAAATGTAAAAAACCAAAAAAGTCCAAAGGAAAATACAAACGAAATCATTTCTTACCTAATCCGAAGTCATTTATTGTAGACAAGATCACAATGACTCAACTGCGATTTATGAATTATTCATATGAATTATACTCGATATTCATTCGGTTCCGCTGATATTCATCTATCAGTGTACTTTTATGTATGTATACACACACGCAGGCATATACATACATACATACATACCACACACACACACACACACACACACACACACATATATATATATATATATATAATATATATATATATATAATGCGTGTGTGAAGGCGCAATGGCCCAGTGGTTAGGGCAAAGGACACGCGGTTGTAGGATCGCGGTTTCGATTCTCAGTCCGAGCTTTGTGAGTGTTCATTGAGCGAAAACACCTAAAGTTCCACGAGGTCCCGCCACAACTTCTCTCACTCTTTCTTCTGTTGGCCTGCTCGCTTAGCCAGCGGGGTGGCGTCATTTAAAGGCTAAATCAATGCGAAGCTCATTGTGACCAGCGATGTGTAGCAACATCCGATAGCTTGGTCGGTCACGGTTATCACACTGATATATATATATATATGTACACGCACACACATATGCACATATGTATATTCATTGGTGTCGCCGTGTGTAGACTCACCTGGGAAACTATATGCTATGTATTAAACAACAGCATATAGCACTTTGGTGCGTAAATGTATCTTATATAATTGCGCTTTTTCATTATTTGCAAGACATTGCACACATTTGCTTTAATTTTCTCTGGAAAATATATTAAAAATTGCCCGATCTTAAATATATATATATATATATATATATATTATATAATATATATATATATAATATATATATATATATATATATGAGTGGCTGCATATTTGTGTAAACATGTGTGTGCACGTTAGTGTGCGAAAACATCGTGTGGACTTACCTAGCATATAAGTATATAGCGTCGTCTGTCTATACTGTTTGTAAATCCTCTCTACGTGTAACATTTTCTTTTCTCAGTATATCTGCAGTACGTTAATCCATCCATCCAGGCTTTATCGTATATTCTACCAGATGCTTATAGATTTTCTTTCTCTCTTTATATATAAATATATATATAGTTTTTGTTTTCGTCATACTTACATTTCTATTGTAGCTAAAAAAACGTTTTTCTAAAAAATGTTTTTTGATACGTCGAAATATTTTTTTCTTTTCTTTTGTAAAAATCATTTTTTTTTTTTAATTCATTTTTATGCAGCTGTCAAATTTCACTTTTACTCAGGTATATTTATATAAGGAAAAGTCTCAAGAAAATGTAAAAACAAAAAAGTCCAAAGGAAAATACAAACGAAATCATTTCTTACCTAATCCGAAGTCATTTATTGTAGACAAGATCACAATGACTCAACTGCGATTTATGAATTATTCATATGAATTATACTCGATATTCATTCGGGTCCGCTGATATTCATCTATCAGTGTACTTTTATGTATGTATACACACACGCAGGCATATACATACATACATACACACACAACACACACACACACACACACACACACACATATATATATATATATATATATATATATATATATAATGCGTGTGTGAAGGCGCAATGGCCCAGTGGTTAGGGCAAAGGACACGCGGTTGTAGGATCGCGGTTTCGATTCCCAGTCCGAGCTTTGTGAGTGTTCATTGAGCGAAAACACCTAAAGTTCCACGAGGTCCCGCCACAACTTTCTCTCACTCTTTCTTCTGTTGGCCTGCTCGCTTAGCCAGCGGGGTGGCGTCATTTAAAGGCTAAATCAATGCGAAGCTCATTGTGACCAGCGATGTGTAGCAACATCCGATAGCTTGGTCGGTCACGGTTATCACACTGATATATATATATATATGTACACGCACACACATATGCACATATGTATATTTATTGGTGTCGCCGTGTGTAGACTCACCTGGAAACTATATGCTATGTATTAAACAACAGCATATAGCACTTTGGTGCGTAAATGTATCTTATATAATTGCGCTTTTTCATTATTTGCAAGACATTGCACACATTGCTTTAATTTTCTCTGGAAAATATATTTAAAATTGCCCGATCTTAAATATATATATATATATATATATATATATATATATATATATATATATATATATACAAGAAAAAAGCAACAAGAATGGATTAGTTGTTCAGTACAATTGTTTCATACGAAGAACAGCTTTATTAAAAGCTGCAAATATTGCAGCAAATACAATGTCCCGTATTCATCAGCCAAAGCACATATGAGTTTTCCAAACATCCTAAGGGGTGAGGCTACACTCATGAAGTATCGAAGAGAGTTCTATGAAAAGCAAAGTTAGAGTGTAAGCAGACTTAAAATCCAACTTACAATCTAACTCTGCTTTTCATAGAACTCTCTTCGAAACTTCATGAGTGTAGCCTCATATGTGCTTTGGCTGATGAATACGGGACACTTGTATTTGCTGCAATATTTGCAGCTTTTAATAAAGCTGTTCTTCGTATGAAACAATTGTACTGAACAACTAATCCATTCTTGTTGCTTTTTCTTGTTTATAATCACCCCACATTATTTTATGGTTAATACCATAAATATTTCTGCTGCATCTAAGTTAAGTACCACATTCATGTGAATTCATTGGAACTCACTTGAATCTTAATTTACTGAAATTATATATATATAATTATATATATTTATATACATATTCATACAAACGTATACTAATGCATAGATAAGTATGCAAGTATTACGTATTACGAAAAACAACTGAGGACACACATTTCATCCAGATTCTCTAGCAATACGTAAGCCAGTAAACGAGATACGATATTTAAAATCATGTAGATATCTTGAATAGCATGTGTTGTTCTTTTTTCTTATATACGTACATGCATACCTATATATATACATATACGCTTATTCTTTTACACATATACACATACGTATTAAGCCATACATACATGCATACAATTAAAGGGAGAACTCGCATGTACACACACACACACACACAGACACATGTATATATATATATACGTTCATACAAACATATAAACTTACGTACATACGTTCATACATACACACATAATACATTAAATACATATATAAATAAATAAAGTATATTGCATTGTGTGTGTATGTATATATATATATATTATATTATTATATATATATATAGATAGATAGATAGATAGATAGATATATAGATAGATAGATAGACAGATAGATAGATATATAGATATGATAGATAGATAGATAGATAGATAGATAGATAGATAGATAGATAATAGATAGATATATAGATAGATAGATAGACAATAGATAGATATATAGATATAGATAGATAGATAGATAGATAGATAGATAGATAGATATAGAAGAACAAAGAAATAACTAAAAATTAATTATTATCGTATCAACCGTAGCATAGAGCTGCTTCCGCTGTAGCGTTCGGTGAGTGTGTAACACTATATTGCTTCATCGGGGTTTCAAACATGAAGTGTAGTTTATTTGGAAACACAATTGCATTTATGCACGTATGCGTTACCGCTATGAAAGCGTATAATTGGAGAATAAAACCTAAGGTCTCCTCCCATAGTTACAATAAATTGTATGTTTGGCGAAATTTCGTGTGAACTTTGCAATTTGATCTTTTCGCAGATCGTCATGCTTCGAACGGTAACATTTATTCTCAATAACTGCAGTGACTGTATGATGCGTTAAAAGGCCGCTACCCAGTATTCGTCAGATGAAGACGCGCTCTCCTACGACATAGCAATTACCCAATTCACACTGCCGATATTATAAAGCGCGTGGAGGCGCAATGGCCCAGTGGTTAGGGCAGCGGACTCGTGGTCATAGGATCGCGGTTTCGATTCCCAGACCGGGCGTTGTGAGTGTTTATTGAGCGAAAACACCTAAAAGTTCCACGAGGCTCCGGCAGGGGATGGTGGTGGTCCCTGCTGTACTCTTTCACCACAACTTTCTCTCACTCTTACTTCCTGTTTCTGCTGTACCTGTATTTCAAAGGGCCGGCCTTGTCACTCTCTCTGTCACGCTGAATATCCCCGAGAACTACGTTAAGGGTACACGTGTCTGTGGAGTGCACAGCTACTTACACGTTAATTTCACGAACAGGCTGTTCCGTTGATTCGGATCAACTGGAACCCTCATCGTCGTAACCGACGGAGTGCTTCCACATTATAAAGCGCAAACTTTAGGAACTTCTGGAGCTGGAAGTGCCTCCTCAGCTTTCCTACAGTCCATATCTTGAACAATTATAGCACACATTTTTCTAAGCCATGGCTTGTTTCAGGCACAGAAGACATTTCCATAACATAGACGAGGTTGAAAATTGGTTGAGGAAAATTTCTGCCTGTAATCTAGTCATGATATAATCGTTAAATTGAGCTTCGGGCACATTGATGTCAACAAACAACAGAATATGATTGGATGTATTTACCTGAACAGATGTTATCCTTAAGAATTTGATTGAATTGTTTGAATATAAATTAAGTCTTGACACAGGGAAAAACTTTTCTATGAACTTGGTATATATCAAGAGAAGAGAATGAGAATAAACCAAGAATATATCTCAGCTGGTAATTAGTATGCACACAAATATACGCACTTACACACACACACACTCACATACATAAACACACACTCTACACAGAAACCAATAAACACACAAGGCAATAAACACACACACACAAACCAATAAACACACAATTGTGCGTAGAATATTACTTATAGACTTCAAATATATAGTAGGTATTTATATCGAGCATTTTAAACAAACTTAATATTATTGTCAAATTAAGAGCAGTATCTTTTATAACTTTTTGTGCGCTCGAGTTCTGAATAGATTCCGGTTTTGTGTACCCTGAGAACATGCAGGTGGATATCGGTTTTGAAAATAGAGCATACACGTCGCTTTCATTAAGTGTACATGTCGAACAATCAAACAATGTCGGAAAATGTATATCTGTCAGTGGGAACACGTAAACACACACACACACACACACACACATACACACAGACACAGACACACACAAACACACACACACTTACAACACATTAGTGTACGCACACCCAGGCAAAAATACAAATAAACCTTTCTATATATATATATATATATATATGCACAAACTGCATACATTCACCCTCCCACATATATAGTGAAAGAATGAGAGAAAGTGAGAGGGAGAAAAACATGACTATATATGCATATACACACATAAAGATATATATATATATATATATATATATAATATATATATATGTGTGTTTGCACATGTGTATATATATGTATATGTGTGTGTATGTATACATATATATACAAATATATACGTATGTATGTATGTGTGTATATATATATATATATGTGTGTGTGTGTGTGTACATATATGCATGTAAATATATATATATATATACATACGTACCATGTAGCACGCATGTGCAGGTATTTTCTGCATGTGTCTGGGTGTGCGCATATTCTTGCGTGTGTGACCATGTTTGTGGATTTGTGTGTGTTCGTACTGACACACAGAGATATAAAATGTACGACATAGTTTGATTAATCAACTCCTACGAACAATAAAAACGACGTGTATGTTCTATTTTGAAAGCCGATATGAACCTTCATATATATGTATACACACACAAACACACACACGCACACACATACACACACACACACACACACACACACACACACATATATATATATATATATATATATAAAAACATGAGGCGAAAGATTCAGCGGTACATATGTTTCGGGCCTTTATTAGACAGATACATAACAAATCATAATGTATGTCTGTGGCCTTCTTCAGCCGCTCACAACAGCTTCCACAAGGACATGTGTTAGTTCCGAAATTCTTGGCTGGGGATGCAAATCTTCTCGTTCCCGTACGACAAAATGCGGCAGCAGCATCGAATTGAATCGTCCATCTCCTTCTTCTCTCCCCGAATTTCTACACTCAACTATATATATATATATATATATATACATAAATTGAAATTTATATATGAATTTTTAAATCTAATAATAGGATAAAAGCTTCATAAGAATTTACCAAGTAGTCATCGTATTTATTATGGTAGTTTTGACGGATCCCTTATAATTTGGAGCATTTATGTTTAGTAGTGCCCTTCATATAAATAAGTATATTTAAAAGGTATAATTATAATTTACCCCTTATGACGTTTTTTTTCACATTGACTACTTGAAAAATTCTTATAAAGATATTATCCTATTTTTTAAATTGAAATTTAACCAGAAGATATTCAGTACTGATTTATTCTGTATGTGCACGTGTACCGAGCTGTAATTCGAAAAGCCTGCCGCTTAAATAGGTATATTCGAGTGATCAACTCTAATACACTATGTTGGATACATTTGGGGTTCATCCGGTATGCAGATTTTTGTTCATTTTTAAGTAACTTGATTAAGTCTACACTGACGGTTAAAAAGTGCATTTTGTGCACTAAGTATGAAATCATATGATCTGCAGCTGAATCTCTTTTTAAGGAGCTCGCTTCAAGTGTTACATATATATATAATATATATATATATATAATATATATATATAGAGAGAGAGAGAGAGAGAGAGAAAGATATATATATATATATATATATATATAGAGAGAGAGAGAGAGATAGATAGATAGATAGATAGATAGATAGATAGATAGATAGATAGATAGATAGATATCCTTTTCCAAGTAAGTTTAATCCTAATAATTACGATGCGCGCTCTTATTCTATTTTTTCTCTGTCTATCTATCTCCATCTCTTGTTTTTCCTTTCTGTCTTTCAATCCCACCCTTTAGCATTTCTTCTTCTCTCTCCCTCACAGTTCTCTCTCTCATTCTTCCCCCTTGACTCTCGTTGATGACACGCGACGAACGGCGATCTATCTTTCTTACTTTCGCTTCCTTCGTAAAGACAACACGTTCTTTTACCTGTCTCTTCTCAGAGCTCGTCGTTCTATCGTTCATAATCTTCACATCATTTTGGTTTAACCGCCCGTTTGTTTTATAATTTTGTTCTCACTGTCCTGTTTTTTTTACCACTTTCACTCTCCGCAAAACATCCCAAATTTTATTTAGTTTGCTTTGCGGGAAGGATTGTTTTAATGAAATCGCGCCTTGTCCTTATCTCCAAAACACGGAGTAGATCAAACAGGGGCCAACTGATGAAGTGGAATGTTCTGTATGCTGCCTCTCTCATTTCTCTGTTTGTTTGTTTTCGCTGTTCGAAAGAGTTTGTTTTCTAAGGTTTCGTTTCTGTTTTCGTTTCACATTGTCTCCGTTTTCTTTGATGTCCTGTACCCAAATGCGCATGTATATAAACATTAATATGTAGGTGTGTACATATATGTATTTATATATGTATATATTATTTATATATATATATATATATATATATATATATATTATATATATATATACAAAGTAGGAGAGAACGAGAGACTCACTAATATGACAGTATGTGCGCATGTCGAATGATAAGGCTATGACTTAATTTCTTTATCTAAATTTGTGAATACGCATATACGTATATACAGGAACACACACACATACCCACACATAGACACACACACTCACACACACGCTTACACTCACAAGTATGAACGTACACCCAGACGCATCACAAACATTCACGCATATGTGGGCTTGTTTGTACGTGTATGTATGTATATATATATATATATATATATATTAATAGTAATGATAAGACAACAAAATGAATAAGACCTCGATATTATGTAAATAGAGGAAATTAGCTCCAATATAATATGTTACAATCATTCGGTTGCCATAATAAAACTCCTTGTTTCGGATGTCGGGGCAGAAAATTATTCCCGTATCTCGTAAGTTATCGAAGCAATCAAAAAATGGTATGAAAATGTTAAACAAAGGGAAATTACTATGTAATTGACAAATGAGCTATTATTAAGACAAATGAGCTATTAGAACGACCGTTAAAAAGGGTGAATGGCCATTTTCAAAGCATTTTTGATTGCCTCGACAACTGACTTGATGCCGGAGCAGTTTTCTGCCCCGACATCCGAAACTCGGAGTCTTATTATAAAAACCGTATAAATGCCACACATTATATTATATTATATTATATTATATTATATGATATATATACATATATGTGTGTATATGTACATATGTAGACGTTGTAAACGCTCGAGGTTTATGTTTATGTATTGTGACAGTATGGTTGTGTGCACTATTTATATTTTATCTTATTTCCTTCACCACATATTAGAGTTACTTCCCTTTTATTTAATGTTTTTTTTTTTCGATACAGTCTGTTGCCATTTATAACCGACGAGAGTGCATCGTAGCTCTTTGCTCCGATATTGGAAACTCCGAATACTATAAAGACAACCCTTTACTGTCTGTTCTAAATTATAACATATATAACTAATTCTCTGTTTCTCTAATACCGCGGTCTCATTTTTTGATGTTACATTATTATTTATTATTATTATTATTATAATTATTATTATTATATTATTATTATTATTATTATTGTGATTATACGCACACACACATATATATCTTTACATGTATATATGTGTGTGAGTGCTCTGTGTGTGGTTAAGTAGACAGACACCAAGCACTATTGTATAGTCACTCTTATATTAAGTTAGTTTACAAAGTCGTTAAGTATGTCACGTTGTGATGTGCTCCACATTATGTTATGCGTGATTATGGTAACTTACATCATGTCATATTTCATTTAATTCTATGACACCGTTACTTTTTATTACTATTTGCTATAATGCGTGATATACGTGAAATATTTTGTGACATATAATATTAATGTATAATGCAATGCGTCATATGTTAACATTTATAATGCATACATTTTCCATTTATTTTACTGTTGATGTGTGTCCGCATAAGAGTGAACTGCCAGTGTTGTTCTTGGCTCGGATAAATCGCTACAAGATTGTTTATCATTCTTTGTACAATAAATAAAATTACCGCCAGTCAAGCTTTGTATTTTCGCCTCAGATATTCTCTACATAAATTATCACGGCTGGGCTTCTTTCTATTCTCCTATTCTACGTTTGGTTGCCTCTCACATTATGGGAGAAATCGGCTATACAGCAACTTGAGTGATAGCCCCAGCAATGTATAAAAGTGCCAGAGCTGCGTATCATGACACCTGCTTGAGACAACTCTTCAGATGAAGCAACCGGAGCAAACATATATCTTGTATCTAAGTATAATGGATTGCCATCTTGTATAATATAGTGTCATCTTGGTAGAATACATTGCATTCTACCAAGTTGACGATATATTATGGTTATATTATGTACGAACGTAAGCTATATATTTTATAAATATATTGTCCAATCTTGAATCTTGCATTGCTTAATTTAGATGGAAATGCATAACAGAGACGTTGGTAGCGAGTGCGTATCAATATACATATATATATACAGATACAAACACACAAGCACACATACACACGCACACATACACACACAAACACACAAACACACACACACACACACCTATATATATATACATCATGATACATCATGATACATCAACGGATTTCTCACGTATGTACTTGCTTTGAACTGCTGTGTAGAAAATTTCGTAAAGTTTTTAAAATGAAACTGTTACACTTTCCCAATTTGCTTCCATTAAATCTAGAATGCTAGTAATTTGGATGAATAATACTCAACGTCATTATGTCAGTAGCCCTGTAAGATGAAGCAATTTCAGTACGGTGTAATAGAAACATCTTGAAACAAAATTCAAATCTCTATTGACTTTCAATGATTCAGGAAACATTTCTAACGTCCTCAATTTATAAAGCATAAACTAACACATTCTGCAACATTTATCATGAGAGTTACGGAAAATGTTTAATTTCTTTTATAGAAATAATGGATTACGTGTCTAAATCTTAATTTTTGCTTTGACTTCTTTCAAGTTTTCCTCCTTCACCCACTGCATTTATTGTAAATCATCAACTACGATGAATGATATTATAATGTGTATTATACACCAAGCTATTTATTGTTTTTTTTTTTCATATAATCATTGATTGCATGTTTCCAAGTGATGGTGAGAAATGTCTGACAAAACATAATTGGACAGATATTTTCAAATCCATATGATATTCCGGTTATTAAATGAATAGTCATAAAAAATATAAATACAAGCGGAAGCTAACATTAAAACGAAAGTCCTCGTATTTTTCTGAGACAATGCGTGTAGGCTTGTGTTTGATTAAGAATGCCAAGAAACACTGTATTTCAAGTATTTATATCAAAACGGAAAACATGCACAATAATAACTTCGTTGAAAAGACTATAATATTTATTTCTCAGTTTCAAGCACCAAAAACGTTGGTGTAGTGGAATGTTATTGGAACCAACATTTTACGATGAACAGAATGCAAAAGAATTAATACTGAAAACTTAAATTGATTTCAATTGTATTGAAACAAAATCATATACAAGCATCTTAAAGATATATAAATTTGAACATATACCTAATAAATTCACACACATATTTACATACATGCATACATACTTATATACATACACACACATATATATATATATATATATATATATACATGCATGTATATGATTATATACTAACACAAATGTATGTATATAAATATATACATACACACATATATATATATGTACATTTGTATGTATGTATGTATATATATATATATGTGTGTGTGTGTACTTATATATAAGTTAATATATATGTAACTAAATATATATATATATATATTATATATATATATATATAATATATATATATACATTTCAAGTATAATCAGCCGAAATTGCAAAGCTAATCTGGAACTCGACTGAGGAAAGAAAACTCCGAATGACCGGTCCTTGTTTGCTTTGTGGCATGTATCTGGATATTTTGTTCTCTCTTTTTTGTATCACTTAACTGTCTAGATGTTTTGCGTTCTTGTCCCATTTTGTATTATATATATCGACGTTCGTACACTTTGGTCTCTTATATGTAAGTATATATCTATCGAAATCTTGTACGACTCTATCCTTTCTTTCTATCAGTCCTTTCACGCTTATCCGTTCATTCCACTGTTCATTCTTTCGTTCCCCCTCTCACATTTCTCCGCCTTCTCTTCTTGCTCACTTTACCTCCCCTTTTGAATTCACTGTGACCCTGTCATTTTTCTAGCCCCTTCCTTAATACTTCTGTCCTTCTGACTCTATCTCTTTCTCTTCTCTCCCCACGTGACCAGTGTTCGGCCAAAGCTGATCTTTCTTTCTTGGTACACAAGCCGTCCTTGCAATATCTATATTCCTCAATGTACTTTGTATCCCTGCCGTAAGGCTTCATTTCCACACACGTCAGCTTGATTTAATTCGTAAATAGTCGAAAGACACCTGTTGTTATGTCTTGTTATTTGTATTTGTGTAACATTCTCCGTTTTTTTGCCGTCCAAGTTTTCGTATACATTCCCTGTTTTTTTCCAAGGAATCTAATGCTCTTAGATTTGTTTTTCCTTGTGGTAGGCCAGATTGGAGCAATCTCAAGTATAACCAGCCAAAATTGCAGAGATAATCTGGAACTCGACTGAGGAAAGAAAACTCCGAATAACCCGTCCTTGTTTTCTTTGTATCGTCTTTCTGGATGTTTTGTTGTCCCATTTTTGTATCACCTGTCTGGATGTTTTGCGTTCTTGTCCTATTTTGCATTATATGTATATATATATATATATATATATATATATATATATATATATATATATATATACATATATATATATATGTATGTATGTATGTATGTATGTATGCATGTATATGTATATATATACCTATATATATACGTATATATACATATAAATATATATATATATATATATATATATATATATATATATATATAATATATATATATATATATATATATATATAATATATATATATATATATATATATATAACGAGAAGCTTTATGAAAATAAACAAAGACGATGGCAGGTGGAATACAAACAAACAATTGCATTAGTATGGCGCTCAGGAATATAAATAAAACAAGTCTTTTACGTTTCGAGCCTACGCTCGTCAACAGAAAGATACACAGACAAGAAACACGGAGAGAAACAAAGAGAAAAAAAAAATGCGTGCAGAAGCTAGCGAATCAACATGGCGACACACACGCACACACACATACACACACAGACACACATACACACATATATATATATACACACACACTTTATTTTCTACTTATTTGAATCAGTGAACAGCTGCCCAGCTGAGACATTATCGTGCACTGCTACTTAAACAAATCTTCCTCAGTTATATTGTTACGTGTAGTGTTTATCAATGACATTTCCTGAACCACTAGGTTACAGGGTCATAAACTAACCTTACTGGGTGTTGATGAATATTGAGGGCAATCAAAAGTGTATAAAGCACACATGTTTCCAAATACTCTTAAAGGTGAGACTGTTCGTCGTTTCTGTGCCGAACAAGAGATTTGTTCTAGATGATGTAAAGTGGAAAGCAGCTTCATCCACCATACACGCACGCGCATACACGTATACACCCTTACACACATCACATACATCACACACCTCCATACACTGGAGTTTTGAAATATAAGGATTTACATGTTGTTATAAACATCGGTTATATGTTTTGCTATCTTAGTCCAAATAACACTGCTTAATTTCATTTGCGTATATGTGTTTGTCTGTGTGTACAAATAATTTTTTCCATATATAAATAGATGATTATAAACCCACAATTTATAATTCTCTAGTCACGTCTCAATAGTAGGCACTCAGTTAATTATATAATCATAAAATGAACTGATAAATAAATTATAAGAAGTCGACTCTGTGGCATTTTGTTTGTTTGCTGTAAATAAGTTTCGGTAATTTTCTATAAAAAAAATTATTGTTTTGATGTAACAATGTAAATCTATGATTGGCGCAAATAATATTTATGATGACTATGTTCAAATGCGGAGACCATGCCGCACAATTATCTTGATTTCTCAAGTGAAACACTAATAACTCTGTTACGATGAATTGATTATAGCTAAAAGCGTTTAAAATATCATAGTGTGTCTAATTTATTTTTCAAATATTTCATATTTTTGATTTCAAGAGATTTAGATTAGATAGCTCCAAACCATATTATTTACAGTAAATAAGTTATTTGAAAAACATAAAATACATGAAACACTATAAATTGTATCGATTCTTATTGAGAAGAAATGTTGCTAACAGGGGAATATGTAAAATAAAATTATCATCTTCGCAAAAATAGAGAAGGTACCAACTAAAGAGTGATAATAACAGAAATCAAATTGAAACGTACGGCATTTGGTGTAACAGAAGTGAAATCACCAAATGAAATCATCACTCTCCGAATTGTTATATGTTTATTACATTTTCCTATAGTCTCTATTTTTCCTTACAGTGTTTCTAATTCCGCCATGGCTTATACTAATTTGTGTGAATTTTATTAACGAAAATATAACTTTATTTTTGCCTAAATCTTGATTCGTAACATGCGAAGATCCTGTAGATGTTTATGCTTATCAGAAGATTTCTAGACTTGGAAGAAATGAGACATCAAATTACGCAGGAAAGTAGCTTTCAGTTTAATACAATTTCCCTTTTGTATATTGCAACGTCTAGGTGAATCGAAGTAATCAGGTTAAGTCAGTTGATACACATTCAGAGCATGGAGCCTAATAAACATGCGCATAGCATTACACGCTTGGTACACACACATAAGCATTATAAAAGTCTTTGACGCCCAATAGACTATTGTGGATTCGGTCATTTCGCTACTATACATCCCATTTAAAAGATAAAGAACTAATAAGTTTAAAACTGGCGGCGGAAAATAATTTCTTCGACAATAATTTACTAAAGCAAATTGTTAGTAATATAAATATGTAGTTATATATAGGCGGCGAGCTGGCAGACACGTTAGCGCGCCGGGCGGAATGCTTAGCGGTATTTCGTCTGTCGTTACGTTCTGAGTTCAAATTCCGCCGAGGTCGACTTTGCCTTTCATCCTTTCGGGGTCGATAAATAAAAGTACCAGTTTCGCACTGGGTCGATGTAATCGACTCAATCCCTTTGTCTGTCATTGTTTGTCCTCTCTATGTTTAGCCCCTTGTGGGCATTAAAGAAATAAATATAAATATGTAGTCATACTGTTTTTGTAGTTATACTACACGTTTAATACTAATGCTAGAGGAGAAGGATTCACATTCGGTTCTAAAAAATAATCGTTAATAAAACACCGTAGGATGAAAACGTGAAAAGTAAATGAGTTATACAAATAAAACTAATATATCATTATTGCCAACTGAATGCGCATGAATGCGCAAAATAAGTAAAAGCCACTGAGATATTTATACATATACAAGATTTAAATTAAAAGCTAGTGTTCTCCAAAATAAATAACACGATAATTTCAAAGAGACAATCATAAATATATACAGTCTATGTAGTATTACCTGATCTGTAAACTATTCTAGAAATGATTATTTGGTCATGCATAAGGTCATTTCATGTGTTAGCCTCGATTTATTGATGTCACTTAATAGACTGCAACTGATATTCGGATTGTCTCGCAACACGTTCACTTGTCAGGAGAGACGGTTATCATATGTGTTTGTGTGTATGGTGTAGATTCTGTGAAAATTTCGAGTAGCAAAACCTGTCGTTCATGTCTTTGTGAAAGGGTTGCATGTGTGTAAGTTCGTGCGTCGTTGTGTGTGCGAGCGTGTATGGCTTTCAGGACCCGTCAATATATATTTATTGTTCATTTTCTGGGAGTATATGGAGCAAATCTTGTTTCGATTTTATGACGCTCTTCTTTCATTCCAAATAAGCAGAGAAT
>NC_042997.1:35853225-35858225 GCF_006345805.1 Octopus sinensis
GAGCTATTAAAGAAATGGCAAAGGACTTGCGGAAGTGAATTTCGAGGAAAACTACTTGTCCCACACTGCACTGCTGTCTCAAATGGAAATGCTTATGGTATGCGAGATAATGCAAACATGATACAAGTTAACAACTTAAGACGTCGACAGAGTAAGGCAGCTTAGAGGATTTCAAAAGTGATGGTTTCCATGCATCTCAGAGTTATGTTCCGAAACGCTTGATTGAAAGAAGGTTCTTCTCTTAAAACCTCTGCTCTTCTGCTTATGCTAGAGTTTCTTAAACAGTACATATTTGCGTATGTGCGTTTGTGTGTTTATGTACTTATGTAGTCTCAGAAACATACTTTACAGACACTTCAATAACCAAATCGGTGGAGCATTTACTGTGTCTTATAATGTACTGGTGTATCTTAGGTAAGGCAATTGCAGTCTTGTACAGGGAAATAACACTGCCCCAACTGTTGTACTTCTCTTAATTTTTACACTTTTCGTTTTTATTTCTCAGTTGTTAATTTCTCACGTGTTACTTTTATTTTTACTTGTTCATTTTCCGTCATATTCACAAGTTATTAACTTATACTAGCTTCTCTTATCTTCACTTAGCTGAGTGTCTCATGATTATCCTGATGCTATACCTCACTCACTCCTTTCACCTTTCAGTTTCTCAATCTCTCCTAGTAACGGCGTTACCCTGTTGTCTCTGAGTCTTATTTTCTTCTAACTGCGCTGTTGACAAATCGATATGTGTCATCTACCTCTCATCCACGTTGCTATTGTCTTCCTGGATTTTTCTACAAGATACATCTCCTATGCTATTTTTTCCCTTCTTTCCATGTTTTCTTTTTTTTTTTTTTGGATGTTGACACATGTCTAAAGATTTCTCTACATATCACAACTCTTAACAAACTATGTTTTTATTTCTCTACCGTTGTTAATGTTTGCTATATTATAAGCTTATGATTATTTTTATACGTTCCTCAAATCTAAATGCTTGTAGCTAAAGCTGCGCTCATCGCGTAAAATTGTTATGGTTTGTTTCTCGGTATAGTTTAGTTCTAATTTCTGAAATTTTCTTGATGGGGCGATCGTTCGTTTTTACCGTGTTCTTGGCTATATAAATCGTCGCATTTTTCCAACGCTGCCTTGTTGCATTTCTTCTAAGATTTCTTGGATGTAAGTGGAATACATCAAAATGCACCTTGTTTCCATTTGAGAGTACTCTGTGTGAAAACTCGGATGATACAAAAGATTTTCTTAGACAAATAAAATATCTTTTCTTTATCAAATGAACGGAATAAATACCATTGAAAACATTGGGATGTATTTAACTGCTAATGATAATGTCTGTCATAAAAATAATTATAGTTTTCCTTATTGCTCACATGGGAATAAGACCACGAAAAATATTCAAGAACAGAACACGAAAAAAAGACTATTTTGAAGCAAGGATGGATTTTAATTTCACTAAAATCAATACATTGGAAAAAGCCAATAAACACAATAAACAGATTAAATCTTCAATAACACATGACAAAACTGCCAAGATATAATGAAGCACAAAATGGCAGTCAAAGGAAAGTAAGATTCGAGACGCTCAGTATACAGCTTTGAAGGCAAATAAATTGACCCACTTTTTCATGCAAAGTTGGTTTCGCATTTTTAGATTTAGCCAATATTATGAATTTTACTACTTTCGTATATTCAAATTAGAATATACTTCAAATATGAATCGCTATAATCAACGAATACTACTCTCTTTAATTTGTGTATAAATGTGGCGCGGACTAGAAGTTTAAAAAAATGTTTTCACCTTTAACACTTAAATAGGTGTCACTACAAAATATAATGTGTACACAGCAATCACACTTCCATTACCTTTTTTTTTACTTTTTGCACTCAGAGCTAACTCCTTCAGCCAGCAAGACATATGGCACTGGATTGTTGACTAACTTGTTACGTGGGGTTTATAATACGCTGGATGTATGCATAGCTGGTGCTCTACCCAGCAGATAATAGATACAACGAACATATTACACACAACAAATAGACTCAGTAAAAGGAGTTTCAAATATTTTGTTTGGGTCAATGCGCCTCGTTAATCACATAGAAAATACAAAATACACCAACAATGTCACACTGCGAAAGATTACGTAACATAATCAGATTAAGTGCGATCTTTCAAATATAAAAGTCATATTAAACTGGAGAACTGCAAGAAATACATTAGAACAAATCTATTTAGATGCAACTGAGTGAGCCAGAGGCCATTTGAATTTACAGTTTTATAATAATATATTTACTGATGTAATAAATATATATATATTGCAAATATTATAGGCTCAAGTATGGTTGTGTAGTAAGAAGTTGGCTTCCCAGTTACGTGGTTTGGGGTCTAGTCTCACTGCTCACTGACCGAGCCGACCAAAGAATTATGAGCAGATTAGGGTGATGTCAGCTGAAAGAAGCCCGTCGTCTATATGTGTGTGTGTTGTGTATGTGTGTGTGTTGTGTAATTGTGTGTTGTGTGTATGTGTGCGTGTGTGTATGTGTTGTGTATGTGTGCGTTGTGTGTATGTGTGTGTGTTGTGTATGTGTGTACTGTGTGTATGTGTGAGTGTATGTGTCATCATCGATTGACAACTAGTGTCGGTGTGTTTACGTCTCCGTAACATAGCAGTTCAGTAAAAGAGACCAATAGAATAAGTGTAACGAGATCGATTTCTTCGACTACAAGCTCCTCAGGCTGGTGTGCCAGCATGGTCTGAGTCTAATGAACGAAATAAAAAAGAGGTAAACTATAAAAGATTACATAGAAACTACTAGAAAGAGGGAAAAGGCCGACTACCCCTTCATCGTGCATAACAAGAGGAAGATGAAACATAAAGCTGCTCCATGATATACAGATTAACGAGGTAAGTCTAAGCACTGGATTACAGAATCAGAGCTGAAGCAGGAGACTAAATGGTTTCTTCACTGCAGCACAGTCTTGGAAACACTAAGCAGAAAAGGAAATGCGATGCAGAAATATTCAGCGGAGTTATAAAGTTTCCGAAGTAACACTCAGCTACAAGGATCCTGGTTTCCCGGTTGTCGGCAACCAGTATAATTAAATGGAATCAGTAAAACGTATGGCAAAAATTGTATTCCAGAAAACGCACATACCGTATGCCAAATCATATCACAAAATTCGCAGTCAAGGTAATTGGATGCATACTTATGTCAGTTACAGCCATTAATAATAATAATAATGATAATATATAATAATATAATAATAATAATAATAATAATAATAATAATAATAATAATAATAATAATAATAATATACATTATTTTGTCTTGGTATAAAAGATGAGATACAGCAAATATTCTGCTCAATACCACAGATTTGCTTGTCAGTTGTTTGACCTTAACCAGTTGAGCATGTCCCTTAGTGGCTGACGATATGTGCATCACGAGCAGAAGTAGTGGGGGAGCATCATAGCCATGTGTTGAGAGGGATTCTTTGGGGTTTGAATAATTCGCCTCTGGAAACATGGGTGGTTCTTTCAACATCCTTAAACAACCCTTATTCAGGGACCTTTTGAGCGGGATGGGCTACTCAACCTGAAGAAAATTTTAACTGGGCCCCACCTGCAAGGTCACGTGCTGTTTATCTTGATATGAAATCACCATGTCGCGCACATATGGTTGTGATGCATGTGAATGTTGTACCCTTATCAGATGGGTAGTCATGATGGGTATATTGGGCTTCGTATATTTTACCCCAGTATCACTTTGATGGCATGCTCTGCTCTCTCACTCAATAATAATAATAATAATAATAATAATAATAATAAGAAGAAGAGAAAAGAAGAAGAAGAAGAAGAAGAAGAAGAAGAAGAAGAAGAAGAAGAAGAAGAAGAAGAGAAGAAGAAGAAGAAGAAGAAGAAGAAGAAGAAGAAGAAGAAGAAGAAGAAGAAGAAGAAGAAGAAGAAGAAGAAGAAGAAGAAGAAGAAGAAGAAGAAAATGTGATTTTTGCTGCTTTCGTGTTTGCACACGAGCCGCAGCATTCAGGGTCGTTTGCTGGGTAAGTACCGGTTCATTCCTATTACGTATTATTTACGGTTCATTCTTCTTCCACCATTACCTCTAGGTAGGTACAGGTGATCAATGTCTGCTTTTTGAGTGGTGCATGTGCAGAGATGTTTGTATTTTTCTCGTCTTCCTGTCCAGGTGTGACAGTAGCTGTTCGACATATGCCACAATCAGCAATGCCCGGACACTAAACGAGGTCGTGGATAACGGTTTCGCCACATTGTGCGCACGTCGGAGTTTATCTCGAATAAGTAGCACCCGCTCCATCCAGTAGCACTGCCAGGCGAAGGACGTCCGGAAATTATCCATGATGGTTTCCGACCGGAAAGTCCTGCAGAATAGACTAGCCGATTCGTTTTCGTTGGTACTCAGAGTCCCCTCGAGAAAGTCGTCACACTTACCCCACCACTAATTCGCTATAAATTTCTAAAGCGGAACATCTACCGATCCCATTGCCTAAGTGGGTGGTAGAGGGCTGTGAGGGCCTGACGACAATGATAATAAATGGTATATGAGGTTTCTGACCAGCTACTCTCACCAACAAATGAGAAATTCTCTAGATTATAACGGATCAGGAAATAGAGATAAACAGTATGCGCGGATGGAAAACAAAAACGATCTGTATTATATATGTCTTGCTATTTTATTAAAATGCTGTTGTGTACAAGTACATTATGCAATATTTGCGGGTCACACATATACACACTACTGTGAAAATAACACTAAATTGTACCTTGAACATATACGTAGAATATGCTGAAAGAAACTCAAACCTCAAAAACAGAACTATGCACCTAAACTGAGGGAAACAGCTCTGATCAATTATGGAGTGATAGCACAATAAGTTTAAAAGATCTAAGTAGTGATTATAATAATGATGATAGCATGTTGAAAAAGAAATAAAGAAGAAAAATCGAAGTCCCATA
>NC_042997.1:35863225-35895725 GCF_006345805.1 Octopus sinensis
TCATGAAGCCGGTATTTTGATACACGTCGGGAATCATTATGACACATGTAAATATTTTAAAGTATTCTGATGGCTTTCCAGTTCTCCATATCAGCTAACTTTTTGTCAACTACCAATTTAAACTTCATTCTCTTCAGCGCCTGTAATTGTTCACCAATTCGTAAAAGGAATCATCAATTAGTCTTCAATTTTTGCCCTAACATGCTGTATAGCTTTACCATGGGACTGTTAACAATTTGGATGGTCACCCATGTTATATACTTTAATTAGCATTGACAAACTACAAAATATCCTAAGGAAATCAGCATTTCATTTTTGCACCTGAGATTAGTTTAATAACTATAATGCATTAGAAATATAAAATATAATTCATGCTTTACTGGAGCTGAATATTTGTCAAGTACGTTGACACGTCAGACGATAGAATGGTAATTGATATATTGGTATTGCAATAAGACGGCGAGCGGGCAGTATCGTTAACAAACCGGATGAAATGCTTAATCGTGTTTCGTTCGTTTTTACTGAGTTCACAAATCCACCGAGATCGACTTTGCAGTTTGTCCTTTTGGAGTCGATGAAATAAGTCTGTTAAGCATTGGTGTCAATGTAAACGAATTACTTACTTCCACGATATTGCTGGCCTTGTACCAAAATGTGAAAGCAATATTTTGCTGTTACAATAATATAGCTGGCTGTCAGAACTGCTAGTCTTGTGCCAAAATTTGAAACCAAAGTTTTACTGTTACATTTAAAGTTCATATTTGGAATATATTAAATAAATACCAGAGATATAGAGATATAGAAATATAGATATATAAAGATATAGAAATATATGGAATATATATGTATGTATGTATATTTATATATATATGTATATCTAATATTTAGGTATTATTAGTAGTAAGAACAGTATCATTGTTAGTAGTAACTGTGTTATTAATTGCCAGTGTATGGTTGATAATACGACTATTACTAATACTAATACGATTATTATTACCAACTCTGCTGTTATTGTATTTAAGTTGAGATAATTATCCTTAAGGTTGCTGGCATTATCAGTTCATGATATTTCAAATAATTTCATCTGAATTAAACTCATACATGTTTCTCTGTTGATAAGAATGGTTAATATTATAAATTTGATTATTACATTTCCAAACAGAATGAAACGAACTATTTTCAATCCTTAATAAAATGAACGATTAGGTTACGCTCTTATCGCATATTTTCGATAAACTTAATATTTTCATTATTAAATACTCTAACAAAAAATACATACGAACTTGTACATAACTGTGTACTTTCATGCGTGTATGTATTCATCTATATATATATATATATATATATAATATATGTATATATATATGTATGTGTACGCCTGTGTATGTATTTGTACCTGCGTCTTATAAATTCTTAACTTTTACATATCGTAATATTTCATCGTACCATTCGCTTTCCTTTTGGCAAATATTGGAAATTTGACTGTGTTGCTAGTAGTGAACATTGTCGTAAATAATTAATCATCAGTAGAGTGTGTTTAGTTAATGTAGATGGCTGGTATTTCCTCATTTAATTTGAGACGGAAAATTACATTAAAACTATTTAAATTATTACTAATTAATCCAGCTGATAACGATTTCATACATATGTAATTATATCGAATTCCCAACTTGGAAATGAAATGTAAAATATGTTATTTAAAGTAGTTATTAGCAGACATGCCACAGCAACATTTGGATATTCTCAAGTGTTGATACGAACATGTATATTTAATCATAAAAAACCCTGATTAGCTCCACAGCGAAAAAGCATAATTCCTGGAGAGAATGTGTGAATACTTTTGCTATCATGCAGATGAATAATAACGTACCGTTAGCCGTTCGATGTAACAGAGATATCGACATTGAAATGTGTTCCGAATTGGATATCAATTACTTTACCTCACTTCCAAGCTTATAGATATGATGAGCGAATTCTACTCGTTACTTTCAAGTCTCAAAGTCAGCCTGTTTTGCAATTTAGCAAATACTCTTTACTCTTTTTTACTCTTTTTCTTGTTTCAGTCATTTGACTGTGACCATGCTGGAGCATCATTACTTATACAAAAAACTATTACATTAATATCCAATAAGTAGTAGCAAATTACCAACATCATTAAACCAAGTCCAAAATGAAGACGAAAAGGAAGTAATGTTTTTTAGTAAATCGGCTTATATGTACTGATAAGTTTTATAGAATAGTAGTAGTATCGCCCGGCGTTGCTCGGGTTTGTAAGGGAAATAACTATATAAGCATTTTTAGAGAGTTATAGCCAAACAATAGCAAAAAAATGCATTAAAAATGGAAAAAAAATGATGGTAATGTTTTTTTAAATCGTTGACTCATCGTAGACATTTTTAGAGAGTTACTTCCCTTATATAATACCGACAAAATGCATTAAAATGGAATAGAATGATTGTAAATATTTTTAAAAATCGTAGACTCATCATAGACGCGCGCTAATACCCAGAAGGGCTCGATATGAATCACGACTATAAGATTCCCGGTTTTGGTTAAACTGCACCGCAAAATGTGGGAGTAGTTAGGAATCTAAATCGTACGAGACAGACACTCACACAACTTCACTTTTATATACAAAGATATCATTTTAACGCATATTATACATCGTGCGTACTATTATTACAGACAGAATATACCATGCTAGAGTCATACAGTGAGGCTGATATACAGAGTGACAAAGTGGAGCGAAATTATAGCATGAATATAAACAGAAAATCTCGCCTGTTGTTATTAGAATCCAAAATAAAACAAGAGTTAAAAGAGAATGCCGGATAATGAACAACACTACAATAAAGTCCCGTAATCCTAGTATTAAAGAACATAACAACGTTATACATTGTACAGGAGGATTACTAAAGGCTTATGAGTTCAGAAGAAACAAACGAATGAGTGCAGAAGTTATGAACAGAAGACACGAATGTATGGAGATATAAAATGGACCTCAATAGAAACAAAATGAAGTGAAATAAAAAAAATAATTTATATGTACAAAGCACATTGAATGAAAAAAAACACATTATAACCTAATCCTCAAAGAAAACAACGAACATATCGCAACCGAATTTACCGCACAACAAATATATATGACGAGCAATATATATATAATACAGAGAGACGACCACACATAATAAATGTAGCCTAAAAGCACTTTGAAAATACTATAAAACTTAACACATATGCTAAAGAAGCAAAGCATCGCAGCAAATCAAAGTGGAACATGAATAATAGAGCCAACTTCGAAAATGATCGAGAATACTATAGAAATCACCATAGAAACACTACTAAATTCACGGCCAATAGCAGAGCATAAGCTTCACCCATACACCTAACAAACAGAATAAAAGCACACATAGATCAATCAGATATAACTTTGAGTTTGACCTAAGAGAAGTAATAAATTGGAAAAGAACATTACAAAATCGATTGACATAGATGAAGGTAAACACATGATCAAGCTACACACGAGCAAGCAACTCCATGAAAGTATCAATAAATGTAGCAAACATCAGTCATAATCATGTCGATGGCTAAAAAAACCACTCTAATAACTGGTTGATAGTGTCTATTCAATTGTAGTGGGAATATGCAAGAAACAATTGTCTTCATTCTACTGCATCAGATTCTCAGGCGTGACCCGACTAAAATTAGAAAGTTTGCAGTTTTTAAAAACTTTATAAAGAAAACGCCTATCCATACTAAGCAAACCTGAACAAAGATAATACCAAGTTTAAGAAAGGAGACAAAACAAAACCCACCTCAATAGCTCAGAAATAGTAAGTAGCATAAAGTAATTTTAAAAGCTTGAACCATTTACCGAAGGAGAACAATGAGAGACAAAGTGTATCAGAACAGGAAATATATATCTATGCAAAATCAAAATACTTAGTAAAACAATAAAACACTATAAGCAAATGCAACCCGTCTGGGTGCGAAAATGTCCCCTATTTTATTCATTTAACATGTATCCTCGAAGTATTGTGTCAGCATTCGATTAATTGGTTAGCGGACTAGAATCAGTAATTGGTTTCATAACGGACAGAAACAGCATGAATTACTAAATGCGTCATTAGCAATGACACATTCAATTGTTCATCTATATGTTAATTGCGGTCAGCATACAAGGCCCTTGAGTCGCTATGCAACAAAATTTCTGTAACTCGGGTTTGAAAACAATATGGTTTGAGAAAAGCGGAATTTCTGCACGGAACAGACATATTGCACATAACAGGAACGGTTAAACGAAGATATAGGATACAAAATACAACAAAACAATCGGTAGCAGAACTGGAGTGTTTATTGAAAAGTAGATGACAGCAAGTAGTATTTTAAAGCACTAGAAACCGTCTATATAACTTAAGTACCTGGAACGTTATGAAATCACATAAAGCATTCTGTGCTAAAATAGGAAACAGCAATATCACTACAAGGCAAATAGGTGATATATAAAACCATATTTTTGTATATCTCAAGAGGAGTATTTGTGGGCGATAATTTATTCTCTACGCTTTCACCTAGCTTTTAGTGCATTAACAGATCTGTTGAAGGAAGACAATAATACTTATAGAGGCTCCAGAAAATGTACAACCCACCTTCTCGATGGATGAATCGAAAATGCTTAAAAACTATAAAATCGTGCTGAGAATCTTCTCTAAGGATGGATCGAAAATGTTTAAAAGTAGAAACAGAGTTGAAAAACTTGCTATAATGTGTCATAAATTCAGCCGACACATGAATATATTCGATTATATAACAGTCAATAGTAATATATGAAGGAGCTAATGAACAAAAAATGAGAATATTCAATTCGGCCCAAACAGAAATTAATATTAGATGGCAACTATTGATACAAATGCGTACGAAATTTCGCTGATAAAATGTCAAATAAGGCTATGGTAAGGAAAATTATAAAAGGTCGCATTGCAGAAACCTCTTAATGAAGGAATCGTATAAGTGGATGTATATATATATATAATATTCCTCCCAGCTATAAGATCTAACTTCAACGCGATATGTGAAATATTATGTAAGGTGAAACCTTTAGACAGAGAAGACTAGAAAACTACTGACAGAGTTCATAAATCATCCAGCCCGGAGCAAATATAGAAAAGGTATATATACCACTTTCTCAGGTAAGTTGCGCTCCGATACAAGTAGAACATCTATTACACAAAAAAAAAACTAAAATAGGATTAGAATTGGAATCGGAGCAAACCAATGGAAAGTGATTAATAAGCGTTAGAGCAAGACACGAAAACCATGAATCTAATTCTTTCTTCTCCTTGGGTAAAATCAAATTTAGACTGGGAACTAACGCCACTGAATAGAATATATCAACGTGAAGAAAACGATGGAGGAGAAAAATGAAAGGGAAATTCCAAAATACAATCAGGAAAACGAAAGGAGAAATGCTACAAGACAAAGCAATGCAAAAGTTAGCGGATAAAATAACCGAAAGTAAAATTCTATCTTTATATATAAAAGTGAAGTTGTGTGTCTGTCTCCTACGATTTAGATTCCTAACTACTCCCACATTTTGCGGTGCAGTTTAACCCAAACCGGGTATCTTATAGTCGTGATTCATATCGAGCCCTTCTGGGTATTAGCGCGCGTCTACGATGAGTGTACGATTTAAAAACAAAATTACCATCATTTTTTTTTGCATTTTAATGCATTTTTTCGCTATTATATAAGGGAAGTAACTCTCTAAAAATGTCTACGATGAGTCAACGATTTAAAAAAAAATTACCATCATTTTTTTTCCATTTTTAATGCATTTTTTGCTATTTTGGGGCCACAGCTCTCTAAAAATGCTTATATAGTTATTTCCCTTACAAACCCGAGCAACGCCGGGCGATACTGCTGGTTATGTATAAATTACTCTGGGCTGAACGTTGAAAATGTTCTAATATTAATAGATATTAAAAACGACAAAATAATGTGTAGCCACCAGCACCTAAGACACTAAAACAAAACTCTAAATTACTGACTCCAACATCTGTTCTAAAACTATTGACGGTGTCATGTTCGACGTTGTAGTCAACGCTGACTGTATTGACAGTCACAACGGCGTCGGAAGATACAAAACCACTGTCATATCTACACGAACTGATAAGTGGTATTGACGTGCGCGAAACGCCGTAACTGACAGCTGTATTTATATCAAAACTGACAACGATATATCAAATCAAAATTTAATCATAGACATGGGCGAAAATAACATTACAGTGAAACGAAATGTTTCACTACAAGACAATCGCTAATGTTAACAAAGTATTGTTTTAAATGTAGTTGCCTTTCTTTATAAACTATTGCTATTTGAAGTGCAATATAAGTAGTTTCAATTTAGTTTTTAAAAAAAAAGAATTAATGTAAATATATTTTGTTAAATTAAAAATAGAGAACGTTTTGTTGATTTTATAATTTTCTTTACTTTTATTGTTTTTGACGGGGATATTTTGTTGCTATACCACATTTTACAAGAGAAGGCATTTGCATTCAAACACTGTAAGTGATATTTGTGGTGAAAAGGTGGGATATTTGACTTTGTCAACAATAGTAAGCGTTTTGCTTAATTAAAAGAAAATCTTAAACATTAAATATTAATGCTACACGTTTCCGCTGGAAGATAGTTTTGCTTTAGCAAGTACATGAGATCATGACACCTCTTTTCTTGTTCTTTCTGACACACAATGTGTCTGTGTATATTTACCAATGTAAAGAACAAAAGGAAACTTTTATACTAGTAACATGCTGAGAGTCAACTTAGAATACTTATGGAAGATAGGCACTAAATAAAATGGGCACAGAAAAGATATTACTTTATTCCTTTATTCGTTTAAGCGATGCGGCTGCGATCATGCTGGGGCATCACCTAAAAAATATCTAAACATATCTAGTGTAGCACCAGTACGTTCGATATGGCATCTGTTATCCAACTGTATTTCCTCTCCTGCGTTGGAGAGACAAAGGGAAATTAATTTTATTGATGCAATACAGGAACAAGAACAACTACAATAAAGATACATAATGATAGCGACAATGGCAATTCTAAGTACAAGGCTTGAGATTTTGTGGGAGAGGGCTATTTGATTGGTACTTATCTTATGAACAAAATGCCGCTCGAATTTTACTCAGCGTCCTAATGATTCTGCCAGCTCACCGACTCTACTACTACTACTACTACTACTACTACTACTACTACTACTACTACTACTAGTAGTAGTAATAGTAGTAGTAGTAGTAGTAGTAGTAATTAATGTTATCATCAATAACAATAGTGATAATAATAGTAATATTATTGTTATTATTATTATTATTATTATTATTATTATTATTATTATTATTATTATTAATAATAATAATAATAATAAAAATAATAACAATAATAATAATAGGAGTAGTGTGTGGTAAGTAGCTTGCTTACGAACCACATGGTTCCACATGGTTCTGCGTGGCACCTTGTGTGTGTATACGTTTGTGAGTCTGAGTTTGTCCCCCCAACATCGCTTGACAATCGATGCTGGTGTGTTTACTTGCTGTAACTTAGTGGTTCGGCAATAGAGACCGACAGAATAAGTACTAGGCTTACAGAGAATAAGTCCTGGGATTGATTTGCTCGACTAAGGGCGGTGCTCCAGCATGGCGACAGTCAAATGACTGAAACAAGTAAAAGAATAAAAGTGTAAAGAGTAATCCTTTCTACTATAGGCACAGGATAGGAAATTTTGCGGGAAGACTACATCGGTGCCAGTGTTTCACTGGTACTTAATTTATAGTTCTCGAAGGAATGAAAGAATTCCTCAGAATTTGATCTCAGAACGTAAAGACGTGGGAAATGCTGCTAATCATTTTTTCCTGTCGCACTAACGACGCTGCCAGCTCACTGCCTTGTATAATAATAATAATAATAATAATAATAATAATAATAATAATAATAATAATAATAATAATAACGACGACTACAACAACATCAGCAATAATAATAATAATAATAATAATAATAATAATAATAATAATAATAATAAAAATAATAATAATAATAATAATAATAATAATAATAATAATAATAATAATAATAATAACGACGACTACAACAACATCAGCAATAATAATAATAATAATAATAATAATAATAATAATAATAATATAATAATAATATAATAATAATAATAATAATAATAAAATTAATAATAATAGTAATGATGATGATGATGATGATGATGATGATGATGATGATGATGATGATGGTGATAAAAATAATAATAAGAAAACGAACACTGTCTGAATGATGAAGGGCACCAATAACAAAAGAGCCAAGACCAACTGCCAAATAATTAAGCAAACTGAGTGCAGTGGAACTTGATAAGATTCACAGTAATTAGAAAATAAGCGAAGCCTGCTGAGTAATAGGCAAAGATTTTTACTGTTGCAGAATAAAAAAGGAGAAATGGCAATAGAAATGTTTCAAAGAATTGTAAATAATGATCTTATAGGATATGCCAATACATTCACAAATGGAAAAAAATGATCGCATATTTATCAAATGTTGTTTTCTAACACCCGTTGGATAGAAATACCCCCTAATTGAGGTATAAATCCCTAAACATTTTTGCATATATCTTAAAGAAATGTTGAATTAATCCAAATATAAAAAATGTAGAGAGGGTGGAAAGCAGAATTGGAACCCTAAAAGAGAAATACGTAATAAGCGTCCTTAGAATGATAAGAAAATGAACGTCATTACCAAAATTCCAGTAAAGCAATCCCTTGCCATTTCGCGGTTCACCTATCACGGCTCATCTATCGCGATTTATTATTTGAGCTTACGTCGATTCATCCATGGGGTTATTTTGCATTTATGATAAAATAAATATATACAAATTATTAAAATGATTAAAATATATATACAGTACATTACCGTTTCATCTCTCGCGATGAATTTCAAACGTAACACCCGCGATAGATGTGGACATACTGTATTTACGAATAAACCTATTATGCATACATATAGCATTATAGTCAAGACAGTGAATATTAAAAAAGGGGAAAAATTCCTTACTCAAGGCAGAGATAGTTGCGCTGTGTACTGCTGTGAAAAATGTGCAAATTAAATATGAGTAAAGAAGAATAAAAATTAATATTTAAATTTACAGCGTGAGGCCACAGGATTTCTGGCTAGATTAATGGTCGACTGAGACGAACCCATAACTTGACGCAGAAGGATGAAAAGTAATGCTGAACAGTATTAATATTAAAAGCATAAATTTTCAATCGGAAAATTATGGACATTCTTATTGTAATAATTGCCTTGATAGCACGAGAATAAATGCAGATAAAAGCATTAAAAAAATATCCGTGACTTACATTTATGCTCAGAATTGTTCAAATATAACCACAATGCGATGTACACATATTACGTTCAATATATGTTATACAATAGAGACATACAAATACAAATCTGCCCAAAATACGGGCCCAAGCCACACGAGACTAAACTCTGCTCCACAGTGAAAATACACAAGAAGGATGGCTTCATTTGTATAGCTTACAAGATATAATCAATATTACGTAAAAGTGTATCGTAGCATGCCATTTACTTGCAATGTGAATGTCAATTGCTCTATGTTTATAATGATCTTTACAGCTTGTGAAATCGATATATTACTCTTTATATCGAGTGTAGTAGCGGATGAAAATTCGTATTCTCTTGAGTATCTGGGAGAGCAATTGTTGCAAGCAATACAGATGTCTAGAGCCGTGATGTTGAATAGATGGCAGCTTCTATAGATCGTTATATAAGGTGTTGTTTCCTTTTGATGCATATTTACAATCAATGATGAATTAATAAGGTAAAATATAATAATTAAATCATCAACATCCTGATGATTTATAATTTGTGAGTAATTGCAACAAATGAGGGAAGGTTAATGGGAATAAGTTACTGAGCATATGAATAGAGTATTTTTGTATGGGTCCTTATGTTCTGAATACAAATCACTTCTGTTTTACAACTCATCATTTATAGCATATCCAAAACAATGTTTCTCGTACTTTCTAATACAATTTCTGTATTTAAACCAAACCCTTTGTCTTACTGATAAAGAGCAAACAAGAAACCCATGGTTTCGAGCCATAGAAAAATATCTATTGTCATATTCTACGTATAAATTATTACATTTATATCACACTGAATACACAAGGCGTGCGCGCACATACGTTAACTCACTACAGCTACCACAGCGTTGAGAACTTAGAACCTAGTAGCAGATCAGTTGGTGCACTCAAACTGCATACCTATTAGTTTAGATAACCAGTTACCTAAATTCTTCTTCTTCTTCTTCTTCCTCTTCTTCTTCTTCTTCTTCTTCTTCTTCTTCTTCTTCTTCTTCTTCTTCTTCTTCTTCTTCTTCTTCTTCTTCCTCTTCTTCTTCTTCTCCTCTCCATCTCCTTCTTCTTCTTAATTTTCTTCTTCTTCTTCATTTTTTTCTTCATCTTTTTCCTCTTCTTCTTCTCCTTCTTCTTCTTCTTCCTCTTCTTCTTCTTCTTCTTCTTCTTCTTCTTCTCCTCTCCATCTCCTTCTTCTTCTTAATTTTCTTCTTCTTCTTCATTTTTTTCTTCATCTTTTTCCTCTTCTTCTTCTTCATCAACTTCTTTCTTTCTCTCTCTGTCTCACAATATATATATATATATATATATATATATGTAGATGCACACATACACACACATATTTATATTGGGTCATCCCATAACTAATGCATATCTTTCCAATTGCATGAACTAAAAGTCAGAGGAAGTGATTAAACTATCTGCATCAACTTGCTATAAAAGCAGGTAGTAATTTTACCTTGTACCTATTCTTTATGCAAGTTTTGAAGAGTGCAGTTCAATTTTAACAGTTATTTTTTCAAAGCTATAATGGAAGTGACAACAGAACTTTGTCGGTATAATTTGCTTTATGAGTTCAATAAAGGCAACAGCGCAATGGAAGTTGCAAGAAGTAGTAATGCAGTATATGGGGATCGGACAATAAGCGTAAGCTAGTGTCAACGGTGGTTCCAGAAATTTCGAGCTGGAAACTACAGCCCCGAAGACGAACCTTGTCCTGTAAGATCTGTAGTGCTCGAGGGGGACGTCCTGCAAACCTGGTGGAACAAAATCCCATCGTAACTGCTAAGTAACTAGAAGAAACACTTGGATTTGTTCATTCATGGATTCATCAACAAATTGGGTCAATCGCACGCAGAGAGTCAAAGTGATCACTCCTTTGCTGCCACATCACATTTGAATAATTTTGGACTGAATAGCGACTGGTGATGAAAAATGGGTTCTCTATAGAAATATCAAGCGTTGAACACAGTGGGTAGGGAAAGGAGAAACACCGGCATCCCAAGTTATACGAGGTCTTCACCCGCATAAGGTGTTGTTATCTATTTTGTGGGATATGAAAGATTTAGTCCACTTCGAACTTTAAAACCGAAACCAAACGATAACAAAGGATAGCTGCTTCGAGCAGCTTAAGCGCCTTGAGTCTGCGCAAAAAGGAAAATAACCATCTTTGATTTCAAGTCGAAGGGTGTCCTTCCATCAGTATAATGATCGGCCACATACAGTGAGGATGACTTTCCAAAGACAAATACTGGGACTGTTTGAATGGGAATCGATGCGCCACCCACTATATTCACCGGGAATTGCCACATCTGATTATCATTTACTCCGTAGTCTTGAAAATCATTTGGATGGAAAAAATAAGAATTCTGGAGACGAGGTCAGAACAGTACTGAAGGAGTATTTGTCGTCACAGACAAGTGAAGTTTGAAAGAGATGCCTTGCAAGTCTACCAGACCGATTGAAGAGTATTGTAGAAAATGAAGGAGAGTATGTTTTTGATTAAAAAAGAATTTTGTTTATCTTAATTCTGGAAAAAAAATAGAATAAAAAACCGCATTATTTATGGGATGAACTAATATATGTATACAATTATATATGTCTGTGTTTCTGTCTTTGTGTGTGTATAACTATATGTATCTGTATATGTTTGTGCGAGCATATTTGTATATTTATGCTTATATGTATAACTTATAACCCATACGAATATAGTATAATAAAGATTCACATATGACACCATGTACGTATCATTCCACATAGTTATGTAAAAAAATATTATTATATTCTCATTATTTTCTCTCTAGAACAGAGATTATTTCTTGTTTAATATATTTCAAAGATATAAGGAATATATCTGTCGAATCGCTGCAACACTTCTAATGCAATACTTTCATCTTTAAGTACTACATATATATGTTCTCTAATGGATTTAGTTTCCATATCCTTGTAATATAGCTAGAGTTTCTTTTATTCCATCTATATCTAAAGAAAATTCAATTTACGCAATTTTCTTTTCGTTTGGTTTTCGTGTACGTTGTGATGGGTAATGTAATAGAAGTGCAATTGAATGTAGTCGACAAAGAGGATAGACGAGCATTACGTTTATAGGGATGAATGATGACAGTGAGATAGGAGATGAGAGATAAGGCCAAATATCCACCCTTGGCTCAGTGCTTAATGGAAAACAAATTAAAAGTGATCGTAGAAACTTTAGGTAGCAGATACTTCCATAGTGTATCTGTCTGAATAAAGAATGTAGTTAAGGTCAATATATGATTTGACTCCAATAACTGTTGTGTCCTTTTACAATGTTGTATTCAGAATTGGAATATTTATTGTTCTTATATATGCGTTAGGGATTTCATACATTATATTGACTTTGTTAAACTGTTAAATTGCGCAGCATTAGACAAAAGGAGAGCAAAGAGTGTGCGATAATCGTCTTTTAACATTTCCTGCTTGAAAGCTCAAAACATTTTATCTATGGAACCCAATACTTGTTGTAGCTATTTAGATTATAATGTTCCTAGAATAAATGTAGCTTGCGTATTTCCTAAACTGCTTCTAGGTTTGACAATGCAAAGCGCGGCCTTTCATGTATCATCTTTAATCGAGCGAATTGTGAAATACACCAATCTCGTTTCGCTTTCTTATTGATTAGCAGATGAACCGTTGAATAATAGTCGAACTATTTCTTAATAACTAATCCATTGTTGCAAAACTTCAACGCAACATTGATTCGGTTGTTATAAAAGGTATATTTTATGTGATCACGTGATAAGTGCTGATACATCCCAGCCTAATTAATCCGAAAAATATGACGCTTTTAAATGGATCCTGTTTTGTTTAATGGTGACTCTGCGATTAATTGGGATGTTTTTTCCTGGGCAATATTCATGCTTGTATGCAGAACGTTTGTTTTCTGCATGGCACTTTGAAAATGTAAGGCTGTTTCACTATAAAACTCGTGTGCACATATCAGTTTATAACACTACGTTGTTTAATTATTGAACACTCGTATATAAAGTATATATTTCTTCCTGATGAGCACCCTTAGCAATATGAATTTTCTTATAGTATTTCTTTCCCTATTACATTAGGCTAAAGTAAAGGTAAAAAATATATACGCAACATACACTCACACAGATATCCACAGACACGTATAACCATACAAAAACATACCACGACACAGACACACATGCGAAAGCAGACATATACAAACACAAAGACACTTCAGCTATACATGTATGTGTTTGTTTGTGTGTTTGGATGTGAGTATGTGCCCGTGTATGTTGGAGGGACGTGTCTATGTGAGGATGTGTACAATTTAGGGCTTAATGTTATGACATTTAGGTATCCGAGGAGTCGAAAATGTTTAATCGTAAAATTATTCTCAGGTAGAATCACAGTGAAGCACTGAGTGACAACATTGTATTGAATTACAAGTACTACCTAACTGATGGCCTTTTACATTCTTTTCTTCCGTTGAATCTCAAGCAAAAATTGAATGCAGAGGATTTAGTGATATAAGCAAGTGTGCATCCATTACAATTAAGACCACTTAATCTGGTAGTTTCGACATTGGAGTTGGTGGGGATTTACCTCCCCGCTAACGGTGTACACAACTGTGCATTTTGCACCAAAAATCTATATGAGAGCTTCTCATATGGTATCTAGCGCATTGAAGTTTGTTCTAAAAGAATATCCATTGCTCTAAAAGAACATTCATGTTTAAGTGAGAATAAAAAAAAGGTTAAGTTTCGCAGCATGATAATCTGGGACAAGCTCCAATTAACATTTCTTGCAAATTTCAACAAACTCATAGTATTACATGTTCATACCACCCGTGTTTGATAACAGGTTCTGAAGTCTGGTCTGAAGGACGCCACCGGTAAGGAAAATAAACCCAATAAACCCAATAAACCCAATTTACATCCCCAGCTACAATTCGACCTCAACTACGGACATTTCGTGCATTTGTCTGTAGTTGTTTGCAAATGTTTTCATGTCATTGGGCCTGCTCATAGGTCAATTCATGAGGAGTTTCTTGACAGCGTCTATACTCATGTCGAGGTAATGGAAACGTCAGTTAATGGTGCTTTGTGATAGACAAAAGTTCAATCGACAATATATGTGAGACTTGGTCCAACTTCAAGGCGCGTGTCACCTTTCTTTAAACGTCTGCACCACTTTTGAACCACACTATTTGTTGACAGTGTCTTGGCAATTCCATTATCATATTCTTGGCTGCTGGCGTTGCACTCATTTCTTTATCTACAGGCATCAGAAAATGGCTTTCGTTGCAGTTTTTTCACCGCTTAATACAAAAGTTGGATTGGAAAACTAGAGAACAAATTGTACCAAATTAATGATATGCCATGCAGGTACAAGTTGCCATATGTATGTGTGTATGTGTGTGAGTGTGCGCGTGTGTATGTGTATAAGTGTACGTATATAATACAAGCGCACGAGTAGGTATAAATATATGGACATTTATACTGGTATGCGTATATGTGAATGTAAACTCAAGTACAAACACTCACATACATACAGATAGATAGATAGATAGATATACAAACACAGAGACCGGCAAGCAGAGAGACAGACAGGCAGACAGGCCGACATACAGATAGATAGATAGATAGATAGATAGATAGATAGATAGATAGATAGATAGATAGATAGATAGATAGATAGATTGATTGATGGATAGATAGATAAACAGATAGATGCGTGTGAGTACATATGCATGTAATTATATATGCATTAAGTAGTTTTGGATTGCTGTCATAGACGTAAAAGCTATATACCTACTAGAAATGGTGAACGGTCATACTGGAATCGGAAGAACATAATAACGGCTAAAGAATGTGAAGAAGGGGAGGGAATTAAAAATATTCTCTGTATATTTTGTTTCTGAGTTCATAATTCTCCTTCTTTTTCTAACGCTTTTATGTTTCTCCCCACTCTTTTACCTCAAAGATTTTGCTCGTACTTAATTTTTTTCTATGTTTTCAATCCTTTGCTATATTCGCAAATGAGGGAATTAGTTGTTAATAATTTACATCTATGATATGCATATATATATATATTCTCTTTTACTTGTTTTCAGTCATTTGACTGCGGCTATGCTGGAGCACCGCCTTTAGTCGAGCAAATCGACCCCGGGACTTATTCTTTGTAAGCCCAGTACTTATTCTATCGGTCTCTTTTGCCGAACCGCTAATTGACGGGGAGGTAAACGCACCACCATCGGTTGTCAAGCAATGCTAGGGGGACAAACACAGACACACAAACACACACACATATATATATATACATATATACGACAGGCTTCTTTCAGTTTCCGTCTACCAAATCCACTCACAAGGCATTGGTCGGCCCGGGGCTATAGCAGATTAATTGCCCAAGATGCCACGCAGTGGGACTGAACCCGGAACCATGTGGTTGGTTAGCAAGCTACTTACCACACAGCCACTATATATATATATATATATATATATATATATATATATATATATATATATATATATATATATATATATTTACATATTTCAACAGCATCACTAAATGAATGAGAAGTACATGACTATATATATATTAAATAAATCCCTATAGACTTGGAAAAAAGATATATCTAGTGAATTTGAAATGTAAGAATAAATTTAATGTTGAAATTATATATAATGATAGATATCACTTTTAGGAACTATAGGTGGGTTTCTGTCAATGTTTACATCGGTATGCACGCTCTATAACCGTGTTTACAAGGGGAATTTTTAGAAAAAAATAATTAAAAAATAGTTCAGAATAAGATAGAGGACAGATTTCCTTACCTTTGCCATAAGGTATCGAGACTGAGAGTATGAACCAATCTAAATTAAATTGTTTATTGTGGTCTTTTAGTTCCCAAATTAATTTACTACATTATATACTATTATGTTTATTCCTATCTCTAAATGCAGAGTAACGATTATAAATTCTTTTAGATAACTGAGAAGATATACTTCTTATATAAAACATACTTCATTACCAGTAGTAAATTTACACTGGTATAGAGATGTTTTAATTTTAGAGTTACTTGACATAAACTTCATTCTGTTGTAAATGGCTTCAGACACAATAACCTTGTTATTGATATTTCTAGGTAGATGGGTTGTATTAGCTAAATTAATGTTAGTGTTAGTAAATGTATCAATATTTAACAGGTTAATATTATGTGAAGATATACTTTCTTAGAGATTTATGTGTTGGGAAAACCAATCCTAACCGTGTATGAGTTGATAATAGAATAATACCTAGAATTCTTGGGAAAATTCCTAATAATAGCTTCTCGAAACTCCAAAGGAAAATTAGATTTAATTTGTTTCCCGCGTGGAATGATTAACCAAATGGTTTTACTATTAGTTACCTTATTTTTACTGTATCTATTTTTGAAAAACATAGATTTACCTTTAGAACGAAAATAGAGTATTAAATAAGGGTTATCTCCCTTCCTCTGATTGGTTTTGGTGTATAAATTAAAGTTAATATAGTTTATATCCTTACACCATTTTATTCTTTTGGAATAATACCAGTGATATCTTCGAAATATCTGTCGGGAGTAAAAGAATTTGAATAACACCGGGCGTTTAAACCGTAGTTACAACGTTTTTTCTTGCGTAATTTTCTGTTACACTGCTAACTATTTAAATATTTTTTCCGTGTGAATTGTTAACAAGGGAAACCTACATATATTTGCTTTCAACTAAAAGAAGTTACATATACCTAAATGCATACACACGCATGCACGAACAGAAACACTCCCACACACGTGCATACACACACATACACACATACACACACACATATATATACAAACGTATGCATATACATACACATATATATAGACAAACACACGCACACACACACATATATACATATATATATATGTGTGTGTGTGCGTGTGTGTGTGTCTATATATATATATGTGTGTGTATGTATATGCATACGTTTGTATATATATATGTGTCTGTGTATGTGTGTATGTGTGTGCATGCGCGTGTGTGGGGATGTTTCTGTTCGTGCATGCGTGTGTATACATTTACGTATACGTAAATCCTTTTAGTTGAAAGCAAATATATGAATATTCAATTGGCATTTACTGATGAGGAGACACAATGCGAAGAATAAAAATCAATTATTTTCTTGAAATTTAACGATTCAGATTGCATGGAACTTTCAAGCTTTGCCTATAGACGTATGCATTCATTACAGAAAGAACAGCAGAGTACATCCTCCGAAAATATGATTTTGAGAAATAAGCTATACAGTTGCTATGAAAATAGCAATGAAAGAATTTCTATGTTTTTCAAAGTTGTGGCCAACGTAAATGGTTAAATTCCGTTAAGCTATTTATAAATGAAGAATATTAAACGAAATAGATTTGAAAGATAATATATGATGCAATAAAAGAAGTACAAATCATATGGATTATGTGTAGAATATAAGTTAATATTTAGTAAACAATGGTAATATTCATGGTTTAATGCTGGTAGCTCTTTAAACAGACTTATTCTAAAGAATATGAATGTATCAGGTGGAATATATAGGAAATCTTTTCTCCTTTCTTCTGAATCGTTTGCGTATATGTGTCTGTGTGCATAGAATAAATTGTCTGTAAATTACTCGTATGTATTTCTGTCTATAGGAAGAAGGATCTAAAGTGAAATCATATGAATAATTCTGAAAAAGATTAATGTTTCCGTATAGTACTTTAAAATAATTAACATTGAGATACAAAAATTATGCGCATCGAAATTATAGATATTATGAAAAAACCACCTGTTTATATGTTCTATTGGAATATCTTACAAGAAACAACAAAAGTGAGTCACATGAAATAATTGGTGTAAATCATCATTAAAATTTAATTATGAAAGCTACAGTGTAATTAAATTAACAAAAGTAATAATTACAGTAAATTTCATATACTTTCTCGCAGTGAATAGAAGACTTCACTGCTAACACACATGAGCAGTAAATAGAACTAAAAGAAATACCATAATGCGCTTATAGTAAGCTACAAATCGTGATATTAACATTACAGCGTATCAATTAAAATATAATGACTATATGGATGCATTTATGAAACTGTATTATAAATTATAGATTAATTCGTCTAGTCGCTATATAAAATCGTATTAAGTAGAAACTGAAATGTTATACAGAAACATAGTTAAAGTAAAAGAGTAACTCCAATTAAGAAATAGAGTATAAAGAGTGGAGTATTATTTGTGCATCATGTGTATACATACATATACATACATACATACATACATATATATATATATATGTATATATATATATATATCTATATATATGCATGTACAAACATGCACAATCACACACACATACACACATCTCGCATACAGATAGATAGATTGACACATGTGTATATGTTCATATGCATGTATATGTATATGTGTGTGTGTATATATATATATATATATATATATAGTTAGATAGATAGATAGATAAATAAATAAATAGACAGATAGATATAGGTGCAGAGTAGGTGTGTAGTAAGAAGCTTGCTTCCCAACCCCATGGTTCCGGGTTCAGTCCTAGCCTCGGGCCAACCAAAGCCCTACTCGATTCGTTTCCTCATCTTTTTCACAGCAGCCACGAACCGGATGTGTTTATGCACCTCCAGTAATACACAGCAGTCATCATATTTCTTTCCATATCGGCTACTAATGATGAGGGCAGAGTTATATAATCGGGCTGTTACCTAACACTCCGTTGAACCCCTAGTGCGATACCGATCGGTAAGGTCACCTGTATATATATATATATATATATACGAGGGCTGATCCATAAGTATCAGGCCTATTGCCATAGTAACGTCGCTAAGGCACGCAGAGCAAAGCGGCTTGGCAAAGAATGACCTGGAACTCTGGTGTACAAGTACACTACATTTTAATGTTGTAGCTCCCTTCTGTTGTTTAAGGCGGTGTTTGGAAGAAAGATGTGTAGCGTGTGATTGTCGCATTGACCATGACAGAGAAGATTGCGATGGGGATACCTGCTCAGCGGCCTACGGTAAGTTGCATAAAGTGTATTCAGAGAAGTGTATGAGCTGCACACAAGAGTATGAGCGCTTCAAACGTTTTCAACATGGCGGAAGTAATGTCGATATTGCTGAACACTTTGGGAGATCTGCAACCAACGTAAATGTGAAAAAAGAAACATCTAAGTTGTGCGTGTAACAGTGAGGGGAAATTGCCGAATTACAATCCGTGAGATATCAGAGGATGTGCAGATTAGTTACTGTTCAGTTCAAACTATTATCAGAGAAGGTTTGGGTAGGAGACGCGTTTCTGCCAAGTTTATGCAAAATTGCTTTCAGCTGACCAAAATAGTACTCGGGTTTCACTTACAGAAGATCTTTCTTGTGTCGAGAACGTTGGAAATTTTTTGAAATCATGGCATAGACTTCTGTGAGTGCATCGCAAATCTTTTCTTAAAATTTGCTGCAACTTCTCTGCTCAGCTTCCTCTGTCATGGTCAATGAGACGATCACTTGTTACACACTTTCCTTCCAAGCCCTGATGTAAACGGCGGAAGTGAGCTAGAACATTAAGACTTACTGCGCATACGCAGACAAGTTCAAGGTTAGTCTGCGCCAAAGGGGTTTACTCTACATACATATATACATGTATATATATATATATATATGTATATATATATATCCTAAGCCACTGACTATTGCTCTCAGCTATGTTCACCATCCAGTGTCAAGTTAATCACAGAACCTGAGGTGATTCAACGAAGCTACACGAATAAGATAGCCTCTGTGCAGCATATAAGCTACTGGGAAAGACTCAAGAGATTAAGACTCTATTCCTTAGAGCGTAGGCGAGAAAGATATGCCTTAATATACATCTGGAAGATCCTAGAAGGACTTGTCCTAAACTTTGGCATCGAGAGTTACACAAATACTAGAACTGGGCGCCACTGCATAGTGCCAAGGACTCCAAATTTGCCATCAAGATGTAGGACAAGATACTGTGATAGCTTGGGCTTCAGAATCCCACAGCTCTTCAATGCATAGGGTAGATGCAGATGTCTTTAAAATAAAACTGGTCTCTTCTTGTCAGGTGTTCCAGATGAACCAACTTCACAGCAGGAGGTGCAGATGAGGGCAGCTGCATGGAACTTTCTCATGCACCAAATGGCAATTGCTAAAAAGCATTCGTGAAGTAAAATCATGTAGCAACACCAAATGGCGGTGCCCCAGCATGGCCACAGCTCGTGAGCTGAAACTATATAAAATAAAAAAATAAAAAATATACACACACACATATATACATATATATATGTGTGTGTGAAAGTACGTGTGTATGTGCGCCCGCGTGTATGCATTCCTGAGCGTCTGTATATCATTTGAATATAAGGGAGATATATTTACAAACTCTCTTTACTCTTTTACTCTCTTACTCTATGTAAAATTTTATTAATCTATGCGCAACAACATAAATTATCAGTGAAATTTCATCGCACATATATTCATATGTGTAATTTTTGTAAATATGTATTCAGGTATTGATATATTCTTTGCCGGGAAGATAAAATTATTCTACGTCTATGAAATAGTTTTAATTTTGGAGAATGAAATTGTGTATAAATATGTAATTCAAAGTTGAAACTTCTTTCTCTATTTGGTATGCTATTGTTTGTTGCATTTAATTTTTAAATATATTCAGGCTCAAAGGTAATGATTTCTATTTAGGTTATTAAAAGAAAGTATGACTATCCCCAGACACAACAGAAAAGAAAGTATGTTTTGGTTAAATCTATTTATAAAATGCTATACAATTAAATTTAGGTGAAAGAAAATACTGACTAGTTGAAACATAGAAGAATTCATATTGCAGTAAAGCGGAATTAGAGGAAGCGGGAGGCATGTGATATGGTCAGGGTAAAAATACATTTAAAAGATATTTCATTTTAACAGATACTAGGCGCAGATAATAGGCGCAGGAGTGGCTGTTTGGTAAGTAGCTTGCTAACCAACCACATGGTTCCGGGTTCAGTCCCACTGCGTGGCATCTTGGGCAAGTGTCTTCTGCTATAGCCCCGGGCCGACCAATGCCTTGTGAGTGGATTTGGTAGACGGAAACTGAAAGAAGCCTGTCGTATATATGTATATATATATATATAAGTGTGTGTGAATATGTTTGTGTGTCTGTGTTTGTTCCCCTAGCATTGCTTGACAACCGATGCTGGTGTGTTTACGTCCCCGTCACTTAGCGGGTCGGCAAAAGAGACCGATAGAATAAGTACTGGGCTTACAAAGAATAAGTTTCGGGGTCGATTTGCTCGACTAAAGGCGGTGCTCCAGCATGGCCGCAGTCAAATGACTGAAACAAGTAAAAAGACTAAAAAAAAAGAGTATACATTATGTAATAGGAAAATTACATAAAAATATCTTGAAATACTAAAGAGTAAATATATTCAATAAAATCGCCGTTGGCGTCAACCTCTGCCTCCAGACGACTTCGGAATTTCCTGCAAATCCTCTGCACGGTCTCCTTGTTTAAGTTTGTTAATGCCGCCATAATCATCGCCTTCAGTACATCCTTAGTGTTACAAGGAGTTTTTGGGTCCCTCACTGAACTGTGCTCCATGCATAATAATCAAGGGTGTTGCAGACTGGGGAGTTAGGTGGCCATATGTTAGGGGTGATGTGGTCGCAGAAATTGTCTGACAGCCATGACTACATTCTGCTTGTGAGGCATCCTGCAGAATTCTGTTGCCAGACACAGGGTCTTCTAGTAAGTACCCTCTTGAACCAGGGCAGCATTTCTCCTCCAAACATTTTATGTAGGCCTCCGCGTTGAACTTGATGCAGTGTGGGAATAACATCACCATCAGTACTGGAGGCATAACATCACCATCACTAGTGATAACACTAAACACCATGATGTGGACAGAGGCACAACGTCGCTATCACTGGTGATCATTCTAAGGACCATGACATTGACTGAAGTTTTGAGTTTTATCACTCACGATATATGTCCTCAGATTGTTACGTCCGCAGATTGACACCCAGACACTCTGATATGTTCGTATTGGGTCTTCCGGCGTCAATGCAAAGCAGTACAGCAGGTCGATTCCAAGTTTCTGGCACAGTGGAGTTCGTCAGACGGTGGAGTGCGTCAAATGTCTCCACTATACTGTGTAGTCAGCAAAATCGAAAAGAAACGATGGGCTTGCGGATAATTTAAAATTATACAATGGCGACTATTTACCCATCGCACCGTGTGTATATGTGCTCGCGCTTGTATGTGTGTGCTTCTGTATATGTATTTAATAGTTGTGTATAATTCATGCTTGTTGTTGATTTTCTATCTGTTTCTTTGATCTGTAATAGATTTTTCAGAATAATCTTCCGTAACGTATAATGATATGTTTCAAGGCGCAGCATCTCTGCAACAGTTTCTCCTCTCTAAACGACTCTAAAGAGAAATTGATCATCAGAACATATTTTAATGTTAGTTTCCCATATTTGCTCTCTTTCATTTGTCACTTGATTTTCTTTCAGTCTTAACTTATTCGCTAATTCATTGGATATTGTTCAAATAAGTACCAACATGATCTTCAAAGTATCGGGTGAAATAAACCAAAAGCCATTAATATCTTAGATCAGAATAATTTGTTATAGAACAACAACAAAAGGAAGAAGGCTTTCTGGCAAATTTAATATTGGCAATTCAATATCCGATTTAGATGCTGTTGTATTATATACTGTTGCAGTTTCCCTATATTATTTATATCACAGGTTCATATGTATTTAAGTAGCCTATGCCGTCACATGTCTCTTGCATATAATATAAATTAAGAGCTTCTCGATACAGACCCCTAGCAAAATTTATAGTAAGCACATGCACAAAAGTTTACTCATATGACACAGGCATATATGCTTACATTTATTTTATTACTAAACTGATTGCTGTATAGACTTCAAAATTTTGCTGATGTTTTTATTATTATCATTATTTTCTTCTTCTTCTTCTTCTTCTTCTTCTTCTTCTTCTTCTTCTTCTTCTTCTTATTATTATTATTATTATATTATTATTATTATTATTATTATTATTATCATTATCATTATTATTATTATTATTATTATTATTATTATTTTTATTATTATTATTATTATTATTATTATTATTATTATTATTATTATTATATGAAAATTCACAGTTTATTTTGGTGGACATAATGGAAAGTGTCAACTGTGCACAGCCAGTAGAATAAAATTCCACTTGTTTACTGGTCATGTTTCAAGAACCCTGCTTAGAATTTTTCCAGTTCCAAGCAATTTCTGACTTTTGTAAATGTTCTACCTTCACACTTGCACCGATCTTTTCCAGCCTTGTTGGAAGTTGAGTGCTGATACTTCCAAGTGCTCGAATCACTATTGCTATAACGTCTACTCTCTTCATTAACCACCAGCTTCATATTTCCACTCTCTTCATTCACCGCAGCCTTCATATTTCCTCAAATTAAAATCATCTTAGTTCTTTAGATTTTCCTTATTCTTGTTTATGTTCTTCTTCTTCTGCTCATGATCTGAGAGGAACATATCGTCAACCAGTAAGGAACATGCTCAACTGCTTAATGTCAAAGGACCCGCCTGATAGATTACATCACTTTTCATTACAACCATATGCACAGTACATTGTGATCTTATATCAAGATGAAAAGCCCATGATCTTATAGGTGGAGCCTAGTTATAATTTTCCTCAGGCCAAGCAGCATTATCCCCTCAAAAGTTTTAAGTGAAGTACGTTAAACGAAATACTCATGTTTGAGAGGTAAATTCAAGCCTCCCAAAATTTCTCTCAACTCATGGCTTTGAGAGTCTTCCACTACTCCTCTCCGTGTTCAGAGATACACATATCGTCAATCAATAAGGGATATATGCCCAACTGTTTAAAGCCAAGCAACTAACGAGCAAATCTGTGGTACTGAACAGAATATTTGTTGTTGTCCACTCTTTACACCAATGGGAAAAATGTACATGATAAAACACGCTATCAATTAAGATCTGAAAATAAGAGCTCCGCGTTTGCTAGTCTATCTGAACATTTATCATCATCATCATCATTATTATTATTATTATTATTATTATTATTATTATTATTATTATATTATTATTAATGTGGCGGGGTGGCACAAACGTTAGTACTCGAAACTCTTAGCGGCATTTCGCCCGTCGCCACATTCTGAGTTCTAATTCTGCCGAGGTCGATTTTGCCTTTCATCATTTCGGGTTCTTTAAATTAAGTACCAGTGTAATACTGTGGCTGATGTGATCGAATTTCCCTCTTGCCACAAAATCCAGGCCTTCTGCTATAGTAGAAACTACTACTACTGGCTTAAATTTTATGAGTTTGCAATCTAATCATTTTTTGTTGTGTATGTTGCGCAATATATTATAAATTATCTATTGAATTACATTTTATATTTTCATAGTCCACTATCAATTATCCCTGAAAGCAGGTAAGTTTGAAATAAGATAGTATAAATACATAGAATTGGTGCTAAAGTTTGACTCCATTTCATTGGTTGTCAATAGAATGAAACGCAAGACCTTTGATTTCCAAAATATGTCTAATAAGTCACAATTCTGTTTTTTTATAGCCACAATGCTGCCAAGATCGAATGTGTTTTCATATGACACGATCATATTTTGATAGTCAGATACTGACGTATATTTCATCAACCACTGATTATTCTCTATTCTTGAATATCTTGTCCTTTGCTTAACTCAGAAGCCTATATGTAATAAAGGATTACAATATACAAATAAAACTTGAAACCCTGTTATGGAGCTTTCAAAGACATCTGACCAGAACGTATAGCAGTTATATGTGTACAAATCTCTACAGTCTGCAAGAATTATATTGCGGTGAAATAAGTGCAACATAAGACTATTTCAAATTCTGTATGATCATGAAAAGAAGCAAAATATTATACTCCAATTACTCAGGGTTAATTAAATTCAAATCTGTAATCCTTGCCGACGAAATTACAATAGGATGATCATGCCAATGGTGGAGACTCGTTCGGGAATAGCATACGAAAACGAAGATATTGGAAATTGTGGCCATTCATTACAAACACCTAAACTAATTATGATCTACACTAGAAATGTGGATGAGGATCAATGGATCTATTTGTAGCATCAACTAGATAAAATCATCCGAAGTAAAAATTTGAAAGTGTTCGTATAGGCCACATAAAGAAGACGAGAAACAAATTACTGTACTCAGCTTGTACCTAATTCTACCCTATGCATAGAGTTATGATCGGGAGGTTAGATATATTTGTTTAGAAATTATCTAAAATTTATCATTGCTAGATTAAAAAAATATATAATTCTGTGAAATTTTCAATGATGGACCCAGCGTAATCAAATTAATATTAGGCGTACTACTGCTCATTAACAGGCGTTTTCTTGCTACTTGATGCTAAAGAAATCAGAAAGAATTTACTGTTTTGATTATTTTGTAATCTTGTTTAAGAGATAGTGATCCACGCTCACACGCCATTCATTTATCAAAGTAATAATTTTGCATCAGAATATGTTTCATGTATTTGGCTATACTATTCTTAGGATAGGATACGTTAGTAAATAGGGACACATCATATATTGCTTCACAGTAAATTGAAACACTCGTGAAATTTTCTAAACAGTTGGTTATAATACATTCAAATTTAAAACAAATTGACAATAAATAAAGTTTAAACAAAAGTTGTTGCTAAATAGGAATGAACTATCTGGTTCTGAAATACAAGCCTAAAGCCTGAGATATTATATATAAGATGCACAAATACACACACGTATGTATTCATGCATGTAATAAAGTTCAATTTTTCCTGACTCTCAACTATCAGTTAAATATAATTACGCGTGATGTTAACTCCTAACTACTATTCAGGTGAAAGCTCAACTAAAACGATAGATCGTATAATTTCACGTTGACAGTGACAAGAAACACAATAAACTTGTCACAAACATACACTGGTGTTTGCGTAAATTCTATGGGCTAGTAGATTTGGCCGTGTAATTTAACTATAACGCTGTCAATGTCATAGGCAATAAGCTATTTAAGCTTTTATGAGTCTTAGCAATCCAAGAGGATTTTATAAAGAGTTATAATGACGTAGGCACGTTGCAAACAATAACATATCGTTGAAAGGATAATAAATATAGGTTAAAGAATAATAGCCTAGCAGTAGAAATTTAAAATATTAGTAAAATGGTGATCTCATTGAATGCTAATAACTTTAAAGCTGTCAACTTATATTGGCAGTCACATGAATAGAAGCCGGTATCAAACTTTTATCGATAGACCACTACTGTAACATTCCACGACATTGAGAAGAAATAAAACTACTAAAACACGCATTCGCTTCCACAATAATGTGTGGTGTAAATTGTCCAGCACTCGCACACGTGCAGATAAGCGTATATGCACACACAAATACACGTACGCATGGGAGAGGGAGAAAGTGACAGAGAAAGAGAAAGAGAAAGAAGAGAGAGAGATTACTGCCAGGGATCATTACGGAGCATGCATAGTTTGGTAGTATATATATATATATAAAATAAAAATAAAAATAAATAAAAAAAATAAATAAATGGCGGTGCCCCGGCATGACTACAGCTCGTGAGCTGAAACTAGAATAAAAAAAAAATCAAAAAATAAATGCGCCCTTTCAAAACCTAGCCAGGCTCATGGGCCCGGTTTCCCGGTTTCAGTGGGGCATGTTTTCCCCTGCTGGACTGGACGCCAGTCCATTGCAGCGTTACTCATTTTTGCCATCTGCGTCGACTGAAGCAACGTGAAATGAAGTGTTTTGCTCAAGAACACAACGCGTCGCCGGTCCAGGAATCGGAACCACAATCTTACGATCATGATGCTGACACGTTAACCACTAAGCCACGCGCTATCCGCATACACACACTAGCTCACAGACAGACAGAAACACACACACACACACACATACACACTCACACACATAAACATATATGTTCTCGTTCTTTGTTTTAGATGCCTAGAAATCATAGACACATCCCTAGTTCATTCAACCTTAGAAGTGAAACACATCGAGAAAAGCATAATTGCATGAAACACATCGAGTTGGTAGAGCAATGAGCTAGTAACCACTGCATCTGATTAGATCGATTCATCGCAACACACACTGTTTTACAAAAGCACACATTGCGCAGTTCAGTGAAACATTCAGTCACTGATGCTAAGATTATGAACCGATCATTAAGGCGGCTAGCTAGCAGAATCGTTAGCACGTCGGGCGAAATGCTTAGCGGTATTTCGTCTGCCGTTACGTTGTGAGTTCAAATTCCGCCGAGGTCGACTTTGCCTTTCATCCTTTCGGGGTCGATAAATTAAGTACCAGTTAAGCACTGGGGTCGATATAATCGACTTAATACCTATGTATGTCCATGTTTGTCCCCTCTATGTTCAGCCCCTTGTGGGTAATAAAGAAATAGGTAAGATCATGAACCGAATACTCCAGTATCTAGACCATATGGTTTATCGAATCACTCCCGCACACACAGACACACAGATACACACACACACAGAAGCACTCACATATATGTCCTCCCACATGCAGATATACACTCAGGTACACAAACATGCAGACACAAGCGAACTTTCATTCTCAAATGCATACATAGGCACACATATATACAGATATATATTACACACAAGTGAATTAGGATAAATATGGACGTCTACATCGGAACCTCCAGCTTTTATGTTCAAGAAATAAATTCCTATTTATGTCAATATTATTTGCCGCAATTTGTTTTTTAAGTGGCAATCTGGATAATCTACGAATTTCAGTCTCTGGGAGAAGCAGAGATCAGCTCGTGTAATGGAGAGCAGAATGATATTAATAACAACAGCAACGACGACGACGACGATGACGATGAAGAAGATGACGGTGATGATGATGATGATGATGATAATAATATAATAATAATAATAATAATAATAATAATAATAATAATAATAATAATAGTAATAATAGTAATAATAATAATAATAATAATAATAATAATAATAATAATAATAATAATAATAATAATAATAATCATAATAGGTAAGGAAGGTATCATGTCAGCAACCAATTGTTCTGTATGGATGATCTGAAGTTTTTAGTAAGAATGAAGAAGAGACAAATTTCTTGAAACAGAATATAAAACTCTCCAGCAAAGTTATAGCTATGGAATTTCGCATAGATAAGTGAGTAATATCAGTTATAATAACGGGGCAGATAGTCAACAGAGAAAGCATCTAATTACCAGATGGTCAGACACTAAAATCATTGAAAGGAAGGGAAGGTTTTAAGTATCTAGGAATATTAGATTTTGACAGAGTACTAAATATAGAAATTGAAACGAAACTTGAGAAGGAGTACATCAGAAGGGTAAGGAACCTAATAAAGTCAAATCTAAATGGTCCGAATCTAGTTAAGGCTGTTAATAATTTGGCAGTATGGTTACTTAGATACTCATCACCTTTTGTAGATTAGAGAAAAACAGAATTAGCAAAGCTTGACTGAAGAACTAGGAAGAAATGGAGGACTCCACCCAAAGGCAGGAGTAGCGGTATCATACTTACCTATAAAGGAGAGTAGAAGATAGTTACTATCAGTAGAAAACCGTGTGAAGTTAGCTAGAGTAGATATAGACAACTACATAGGTAATAGTGAAGAAAGTTTATTAAAAGCTGCTAGTCACAGCAAACCAAAAACGCAAACCAAGTTAAAAACCAGACACCCCCCCCCAGAAATTATCTAACTGGCAGGAGGAGGCGTTCCACAGTAGATTCTCAAAGATTCTTGCAGAAAATAGTTGTAATGAGACATGGTTATGGAAAAGGGAGACAAAGTTTGTTAGTAGCTGCACAACATCAAGCATTAATGACTAGTAGGATAAAAGCCAAGATAGACAAAAACCAAGTAGATTCTCAATGAGGATTATGTAAATCAAAAGAGGAAAACTTTACACATATAGTAAGTGAATGCAGCATGCTGGTACAGAAAGAATACAAGAAAATACATGACAATCTAGGGATCGCAATCCACTGGGAGTTATGTAGAAAGCTAGGATTTGAACATACTGATAGATGGTATGAACATGAACTTTGTAAATCACTAGATATTAAGAAATACAAGATGTTGTGTGACTTCAACATTCAGACTGACAATATAATAGAAGCTAGAAGGCTTGAATTAACAGTGATACATATAGAGAATAGAAAGTGCCAGATAAATGACTTTACTGTCCCAGATGATGAAATTATTAATATAGAAAAATAGTAAAGTACCATGACCTAGCTATTGAATTACGGAGACTATGGAACGTTCGGGTAAAATCTATTCCAGTAGTCATAGGTGAGATGAGAATTATCGCTAAATTTCTAAACAGATGGATTGAAGAAACAGGCATAAAACCCAGTCTAGTATGCGTTTCTATATGTGTGTATATTTGTATGTATGTTTGTATTAATTTTATGTATGCGTTTCGCAAGCTGATCGAAGTATCTGACTTTCGTTAGATACTTATATGAACACCAATCCTTTCACTCTTTGTACGTCTATCTATTTTTCCCTTCTCTTTCTAATTTTCTGTCTCTTTTTTATTTTATTTATTTTCCTTCATTCCCCCTTTCTGCCCGACTTCTTATTCTCTGATTTTTTTTTCCTTTTCTTTCTTTCGCCTGTAACAACTAAGTTGTATAAGCATACACAAGAGGTTTTGTGTGCATGCGTGTGCGTGGATAAATATATATATATTTTGACTATATATGTCTGTATATGTATGTAGCCATTTTGTTTTAGAATATACGTATATTATAGATTGCTTCGTATGTGTATGTATTGCTGTATGTATATGTATTTTAGCGTAAAAAATCTTTTAATGGATATATCATTTAAATTATTAATGTATTATTTTAATAGCTAATTATTTACTCTGGGTATTCAGGCCTTTTTCCTTCTTCGTAAGCTATTTTTGATTTAAGTTTTTCTTCGATTTTTATAAGAGTATGATTTTAAACCACAATTTGTTATTTCATGCAACAGGTTAATGAAAAGAACGCTTGTTGAAAGGACAAATGAAACGAAGCCATTTTAAAATGTTTATCTATCATATAACTTTATCTTGGTCCATTCTAAAGAATATTGTCCGACGAACGGGAACGTGAAATTGCTGCTTTTAATAATTATATATATATATATATATATATATATATATATATATATATATATATATATATATATATATAACGGGAAGCTTTACGAAAATAAACAAAAGACGAAGGCAGGTGGAGTACAAACAAACAATTGTATTAGTATGGCGCTCAGGAATAGAAATAAAACAAGTCTTTTACGTTTCGAGCCTACGCTCTTCAACAGAAAGATACACAGAAAAGAAACACGGAGAGAATCAAGGAGAGAAAAAAATGCGTGCAGGAGCTAACGATTCAACATATATATATAATTTATCAGATGGGCCTGCCGGAGATATGCGTCCGTGCATAACTGACTTGGGGAGTTATGTTAAACAGCAGCACGACAGATCCGACTTCTATTAATCGATAGAGCAGTCAATTTTCCTCTGTCTGATAGCAGTAGCGACAGAGGTTGTATGGTGGACCAGGTTGAAAGGACTGAAGAAACACATTTCTGTTCGACCAATCCCTCATCAACTTTTCAAATTTCAAGAATTTGAAGAGGAGGTGCTCCAACATGACGAGGCGCGAAAGGGGGCAGGATTACGACGGTCAAGCGCTAGTATGTGCCGGACACGGTGCATACATTCACCACCTATCACTGACAGTTTCCTCACTGCCCATTTCTGGGTGGGACTAGTTATCTGGATTGTCACCTCGTCCCAATTCTTATCCACCTGGGGGTCTGGTCCGAACCAAACATCATGCAACTTTACCGGTCCGTCTGTCTGACACCCAACAATGCTGTTGGACTTGCTTCTCCAGGTGCCGAGCTGCAAGCCCACTGATTTTTCCATGTTAAGTTTTGTTCCCGTCAACTTTTCATGTTCCTCCAATGGTGTGAGGACTACCTCGATTTCTAAGGTGTCCGACACCATCATGGTGATGTCTGCATACGCAGACACAGCCCTTCTGCGTCCCAGTTCAAGTGGGATACCCTGCGGCAGCTCGAGTTTCAGCAGTAAAGGCTCAAGAGTCAATGAGCACAGAAGGGAGGAGAGATGTGAAACAGTTCCGAGATTTAGCCAGTAACTTTGATCACCATGCATATTCCGCTGTAAATTTCTGCTTAATAAAATTGTAAACCCCGTCCCTGTAAACCTTGGGTCCCGGAAACAATTTCAGCTTCCAGTATCCGGGGCCTAACCTACGCGTCTTTTCTAGGTCGATTGTGCAAAATTACAAAATTATAATCTAAATAGGCGACCGTTGTAAAATGTGGACATCCTACACTATTTTACTATATATTTTCCTTGTGAAAAATCTATCTATATTCGATCTAGATGATCCTAAGCGGTTGGTCCAGGTCCACACTGGCACATGAGAGAAATTTCACTGGTACCTGTAAGACAGTTGGAACTGGCTGATCAGGTGCTTCAGGCTTTTGCACCCGCCGCATCTATCAGCTACTCCACAAAATCCCAGCGTTGATCTAAGATTCTGTCCCAGCCGCTCACTAGTAGTAAAGGACCAGATGTACCTAGCAAATCTACCTGACGACTAAAGAAATCCGGCCGTTTGACTCCGGTAGGACCGCATACGGCTACCAGTCTTAATGCACCACTTTCACTATTGCTCACCTCCAGGACCATCAACTTCTCGTCCGAGTCCCGGAAGATCGACTTTACCTTCAGATTCAATTCTTTCCTTAAACAGCACAGCCACTCCACCTCCCATTCCCGGCCGACTAACAGATGCACATATCTGATAGTCACCAGATTCGTGGGATGAGCAGT
>NC_042997.1:35900725-35953225 GCF_006345805.1 Octopus sinensis
ATAATGCTGCTGCTGCTACTGCTGCTGCTGCTACTACTACTACTACTACTACTATACTACTACTACTACTACTACTGCTACTGCAACTACTACTACTACTACTACTACTACTACTACTGCTGCTACTACTACTAATTCTGCTACTACTGCTGCTGTTGCCACTACTCCTCCTCCTCCTCCTCCTCCTACTACTACGACTACTACTACTACTACTACTATTACTGCGACTGCTACTACTACTACTCATGTAGTCTTTTCTTATTTGTGACGATGCTCTTGCTGATAATTATATTGAGGATAATATTGTAAACATTGTAAATATTGTTCTGCGTTTATTTTCACATTTTTTTTCCAAGTGTAAAGAATATTTAAAAAAGCGGATGCTTTAGTCTCATCTTTCAAAATATTAAAAAGAAATTCTAATCCAGGGTAAACAGTAGTTCCAAGGCAGATCATTTACCAAACAAAAGCATGAAAAAGTCATCATCATATTTTTTATTTTATCTTTTATATTTTATCTTTTATATTTTTTATATTTTCTCTCGTTTCTTAGAGACAATGCTTCGTAGAAAGAACAATTATAGCTAATCTTTACTTTAAAAGAAATCTCTACTCATTTATGCTGCAGTTTTTATATTTTTTTTTATTTATTGATTGGTGCATTAAGAATGAACAATAATTTTGTTTCTTTCATAGTGATTTATTCTTTTTTTATACTTTTTCGACAAATTTTTCCAGCAAAATTAGCTTTTTGTTTGCTTTAATTTTTGGGCCTTTCTAAATTTATCTTTTTACGCATCTTTCAAACTCTCTTTTTGTCTCTCACTCTCTCCCTCTCTCTTTCTATATCTCTTTTTCTCTGTCTTTCTGTATCTCTTTCTCACCCTCTTTCTGGTTCTCTTTCTCTCTCTCACTTTATTTTTTATCTTTTTCCTCTTTTCAATGACTTTCACTAAAATATTTCAAGTATTGTAGCTCAAACTTTCTTCATTAGAAACGAACTGTTCTAGTATTCGAGCTGTTGAATTATAAAATCACGTGTCAGTAGTCTGAATATGCTGCAAGCTTTCTGATGAATTTTTCAGCAAAACATGTTTCTCTGTCTGACTTCTCCAACACCACTAAATGCATGTAATATTGTTTTATCTATGTGTGTCATACTGATGGGTTGGGTGATAGATTACCAGAATAAAGTGTTTGATAAAACACATTACGGTGTTTAGTTCTTCGTGGAAACATTGTCTCTCATCGCTCTCGCGTCAATATATGAAGCACCATCATAATCATAATGCTATGTATGGCCACAACAATAGGAGCGGTCATATGTTACGAGGTAACCCTGAATCTTGGACGCATCTAGATGATCAAAATGTGATTGTATTATATCATAAGAGAAGCCTATATCACAGGTTCCTTACTTGTTGAAAAAAAAAAAAAAACAGAGAGAAAAAAGAGAGAAATCCGGCAGCACTTCTCAAACATGGCACGTGTAGTCTTATTACATGTACAAGAGTATTGGGTCTCATGAAAACAAAGATAACGACAAAAACAACGATGATAAAATTGACAGGGTAAGGAACTACCACTTTATTTCAGCAGATTTCGGTCCTATTCTTTTGTGAATGACATACATAATTGGCTCGTTTCAATGACACAGGTTTGTGAGTGATGTCAGATAGTGATTTGCAATTATCTGAATGGGCACTGCTCTGGCATGGAACCACTATCTATCTATCTATCTATCTATCTATCTCTCTCTCTCTCTCTCTCTCTCTCTCTATATATATATATATTATATATATATATATATATAATATATATATATATATTATATATATATCGATAGATATATATACACCACACACACGCGCGTTTGTCAACTACCACCGCATGGCAGTTAGGCAAAAGGAACCGATAGAATGATTGGCAGGCTTTAAAAAATTATAACCTGCGATCAATTTTTTCGACGAAAAATTCCGCAGAGAGCTGCCCCACAACGGTCACAGGGTAGTATATACATACATACATCTCTGTATGTCTGTCTGTCTGTCTGTCTGGCTCTCTCTCTCTCTCCATATAAACATATATATATATATATATATATATATATATATATATATATATATATATATATATATATATATATATATATATATATATATATAAGAAGAAAAAGAAAATGGAGATTGGAAAGTTAATAAATGCTTCTTATTAACAACAAATTAATTATCATCATCCCTTACAGCTGTTTCAGATAATACTCCATAAATATTAAATAAATGTTAAATATATGTGACCGGAGTGTAATATCTTCAAAGGGGAAATTATGCCCTTGGATGCTCTATGCGTTTATGGATTCCTTATAGGAGACTGAATATACATGAGTGTATGTATATATATATATATAATATATATATATATATATATATATATATATATATATATATATATATATATATATATATATAGATATATAGATACATACATACATACATGCATACATACATACAAGCTTCTTTGCCGAACGACCTGCACAAATGATTTCTTTACACTAGTTCACACCCTGAATCAAATGGACGGAGTCTGATCAGGGGCACGGTGTTCATGTTATCGCAGAGCAACGTGAGATGAAGTGTTTTGCTCAAGAACACAACGCTCCACACAGTCCGGGAATTGAGACCACGATTTCGTTGTCATGAATGTAGGAACCAAGCCAGTAGGTCATGTACCTAATTACCCGTTCTAAAATTTATGTTACCGTCCTTAAAACGCAAGCCAGTCTTTATCTGAATACCGTATTAATTTTTCTCCATCCCTTGTATTATATTTTTTAAATTCATTTTTTATCCTTTTGTTACATATTCTCTTTTTATCATATAGATTATTAATTATCGCAGGATGGTGAACCACATCTTCATGAAAAAATTAGGATTTTAAAAAATTTTTTCTGAGTGTTTGATTCTACTCAATATCTATTCGTCAATATCTATCGCCGCTTTCTTAGTACGCTCTATAGATGGTAATTCCAGTATTTGAAAGGATGACGTCTGCTGAATTCATCTATTGTCTGTGACTATAAAATTTATTGTAGAAATTGGTGTGTTCACTTTGCAGGAAAAGTTCTGATGTGGAGTCTGGACGTTACGCTGAGTATATTTATATAAGTGTAACAAGTGAAGTGTCGCTTACGTAACAGGTCGTTTACAATACAGTTATGAAATTGAATAAACATCTATCACTTCTCCAATTGATTGATTTATATATGTGTATATACATATGCGTACATAATACATACACATATATATATACATATAAATACATACAAACAAATATATACGCACACGTATATTGACATGCATTTATATATATATATATATATAGATAGATAGATATATGTGCGTATGTATTTATATATATATATATATATATATGCACTCATATATATATATACATATATACACATATACATGCATATATATATACACATATATATATATATATACGTATATTTGCAAATGTATCTCCGTGTGTCTACCTGTATTTTATACACACACATACACATATGTATATATATGAATGTGTATATATATGTATGTATATGTATACATATATGTATAAAGCGATAGAGAGAGAGGGAGTGAGAGAGAGGGTGAGAGAAAGAAATGCTAGTAATACTGATGTTATGCTTTCAAATAAATGCATTTTGAATAATCCTTTTAAGTTGAGTAGGAAAAGGTAATCTCTTCGTTTATTTGATTTCAAAATCTTATTTATGGCATTTAATTTAAAATACATCGCAAATGGATTTCTGATGCACTGAAAGGAAAGCCATATATGAAACATCGTTGTCGTCTGTATCATATATTTCGATCTGGTGCAGTTAACAATATCTATTTCTTTACTACCCACAAGGGGCTAAACACAGAGAGGACAAACAATGACAGACAAACACATTAAGTCGATTATATCAATCCTAGTACGTAACTGGTACTTATTTAATCGACCCCGAAAGGATGAAAGGCAAAGTCGACCTCGGTGGAATTTGAACTCAGAACGTAGCGGCAGACGAAATACCGATAAGCATTTCACCCGGCGTGCTAACGGTTCTGCCAGCTCACCGCCTTATGCAGTTAACAATATCGTTTAACTTTACATGATGTTTCAAATTACGATGTTTGAAAATATGATTTACTTATAAAATGTGTCCTTAATTTATGAAAACGTTACTCATCAGAGAATGGCGTTTACAATCATAGCGCGAAGAATCAGAAACCACCCGCGTGTGTTTATATCCGTATCTCTCTTCCTTTTTGCTGGGCGTCTGTGTTTATCATCATATACAAGTCGTCTGCCATGTCATCCCATCAAATTACATGATTTACACTGTTTCTGCTCTTCTGCACATAGAATTTCCTCCTCTCGAAAAATTCGTTGCGACATTATGATATCAGAATAATTGATATCGACAAAGTATGTATTGCACGTTTTTTTCTTCGAAAGATTTTTTATAATATCACATCTAATGCGTCAATAGATAAAATTTTTCTCAAATCGTTATGATATTGTAAGATCTAAGTGAAATTTTAGTATCATTTCGGCACAGAAATTCAGTTACATAAATATATCATTTACCTCCATAAAGAAAATGAAAGTGAATGAGACATGACATGAATCATAACTCGTAACATTTCATTCATTAAAGAATTAGCTGTTTAAAGTTTTGCACTCTTAGAATTATAATCGTATGATATCTTGAATATTATTTTGATTTTCTGCAAAGTTGAGTGAAACTAAATAATTGAAATGCTCGCTGGAATATGAGGAGAATAAGCATATTCATACCCCAATTAACAGATTGTAATTTACTGAGCTAGCTTATTATTTAAATAATTCATTGAGACATACTTCATTAGCAGCTTCGCATTTAATGCATATATTAGAAATGTACGAATAATTAATACACATTTCCTGAAGTAAAAACTGTTAGCGCGTTATAGTTGTACCAAATAAGATGGTGCCATTTAATATGGGAAAATGTATAGGTAAAGGATTAGCGCATAAGTGAATTGCAATAATGCATATAAAGAAAAATAGGAACTCAGGAAGATGTATAACAAGTCAATTTAACACGAAGATATAAAACATATTTAAGCGCCAGTAGGAAACTGTTAAATTTGACATCCTACAATAGATATGTATTTGCAAATAGCACACAGGTTCACAAACACAGACAGCAGGGTTCAAATACCTCTTCCTATCTGTGAGGATAGTGATAGTGTGAGTATATAACGTTCGGATTTTAAAAGAAAATGCAAAAAATCTTCGCCTGACATTTATTTCCCTTTTCAATTTCATTCTGAAATCTGTCGTCACAAAACAACATGGGAATTATTAACTTTACAGCCGCTTGGAAAGCAACTCTGCTTAATTATTGCACACACAGAAGGACTCATCAAAATCAATCATTAAAACTTTTGTCCCTTAGATGGTGTGCTACAGATGTAGGAAATCACAAATAAGTAGTGTCACAAGCATAGTGAAGGAAGTGTGTGTGTGTGTGCGTGTGTGTTACGTGTAAGTGCACGTGTATGCTTGTTGCGAGCATCTTATTTGAATATTATGCGTGATACTAACATCCCAGGCACCATGCATAACATACAAATACACTATTCGCAACCAGCATACACACGCTCTCACACACACACACATGTATGAAAATAGATACACATACACTCCACACACTCACCCACACACACTCTCACGCACACACAGTATGCCAATTTTTGAACTCTGCTGCTTTCAAAGGCCTCATTTTCTATCTCTCCCCCAAGATCGAACTTTGCTTGGAGAAACAATCATAAACTCGCAACATCCCTTCAAATAATAATGATGTTGGGTTTTGACTTTTAAACATACATAATACAAATACCACATAATAAGAATCCTATAAAATGTCTTATTTTATATCAATCAATGTTGCTCAGCCTTTCACAGATCTAGATATAAATTGCCTGACGTTTCGGGATCCAGAATAAACCTCTCTACCGTCATACTTCACATAAAAACGGATTTTATATCAATGCCTCTTAATTAAAAATATATATATATGTGTCATTTAATCATCACGTATGGAACGGCAAACTAAATGCATTGCCTTTGCCTGATACATTTGAGCACTTGCAAAAACATGATTATGAAAGTTAAGGCAAACTTTCCTCTACAGCAAATTCAGATACTTTTTATATCTAATCCATTATGAAATACACCCGGAGAGGCTACGAATGTTCCTTCTGAAGCTTATGTTCATAACAAATAGTAGGAAATAGTCTCCTCATCCATGCGTGGAAGCCTCGAGGTCTCCAAACATTGCAAATAATATGCATAACACTCTTTATAAGACGTTTTATTTATTCATATTTTATGAATCCGCATAGCTGCTTGCGAAGTTTAATTCTTTCGTATTTGCGATGAGAAAATAGCCTAATTATTTAAACAAATATTTAGTCAACTTGATAGATTGTAGTAACGACAGCTAAATTCTATAAGTGGATTATACAAACCAAAAAATAAATTGTCAGCTTATATGTAAATAATTCACACATGTAAACATTGAATACGTAACCAATCGCCGCTAAACACTCATCCCGTTTAATCAACACTATTGATTTAATCTATCAGTGAATAACAAACATAAAACATGCTGGAATAATGTATATTTACACAATAAAACCATATAAAATGTTCGTTCACTCCAATTACCACACAGTCATTTAACTCCGTTTGTCATTTATTTCAATATCTCCCACATAACATGCTTATGAAAAAACATAAAATTTAATAAAAAATAAAGTCAGCTAAAATAAGTAAAATGTATATGTACATACCAACAGTAAATCCTTTATGATTCTTACCTGGAAAGACAAAAGAAATAAAAACTGTATTTAATATATATGGCAATGTATAAATATTGGTTTAGCATTGCAAATTAAAAAAAAAATAACCGGTGTATTCCTCTTAGAATTCCACATTTCCAATATACCACATATAAAATGCACTTTGTTCTTTACATATGTCACCCATGGAACGTAATTATGTGTTTAACAATAATTTTCACTTAGCTGCTATTGACAGACTATTTTCTTCACACAAATGATCGATGAAATTCTGATTTTTGACTATATCGCTCATAGAGAACAATAGAGTGCAAATATCCTCTGCACTGGGATTCCTGCAAATGCAGCCCCACTTTTTTTCTCGGCAAACAATAAAAAGAATATACAAATATAACCACTAACTGTATAACATATATACATACACATCTATGTGTGTGTGTATCTTTGTGTGTATGCGTGACTGTGCGTGTACACAAGTACAGGAGGAAGATGATAATGAGGTGTTTGCTGAGGTAAGTCTCCGCACTATTAAACCGTAGGTTAATTTATGCAGCTCTGAATTAATTCATTACATATTTTCAGCCAATACAATAATCATTTTAAATTCAAAGGAACTTAGCTAATAGAATCTTCCATGTTGATGTTCCACCGTGGTTAGTTTTGATTTTCATCCTTACGCGATCGATAAAAAATACCAGTGAAACACTGGTATCGATGTAAAATATAATTGATTAATCCCTCTCCCTCTCTAAATTTCAGGTATTTTGCCTTTAGTAGGGAGAAAATTATGCTAAACCGATACCTTCCTCTTCTCCCTCCTAAAAATGTTTGTAGAGCCACAATTTCGCTTATTTCATGCTGTGTAAGTGGCGAACACGGATATTACCCCATCCAAAATTTCGGATCTGGTATTCAGTAGTGTTGTGAAAACCTTAGACCTATGTAGAACATGTGATATTTCTGCTACGGATGATTTGCATTTCTTTGGTTCATTAACATATGTAATCCTCCACTTAATTGTACGTAGGGCGCACACCACATACTGACATATAGCATCATTTCATCAGTTACACACAAACACAAATATATGGACAAACATGTGGCAATTATGCCAAATGCAAACAGGTAGACAAACATGTGGACGAATTACTTTTGGCGAACCTGCAGTAACCATCCTCTCTGAATTGCGCAGCAGTTTCACAGACTTGAGGTTTTCTCCGTTGAATTATTGTACAACAACTATCTTAATTATGGCTTTACTTTTAAAGGGTACGTAATGTTTTTCCCTTCTGCAGTGGCAGTTTTTATTCAGCATTTTACTTCTGTTTCGTTTATTCTAATGTTTTCTCGTGTGCTCAGAAACCGCAGGTTGCTTGGAGACAAAAGCCGTGCTACGTAACCCTGTCTGGACCCGATTCTCCAATACAAGAAGCCATTAGCGACTTATATCATCATACTATGAAGATTACGTAATATTTATCTATCACTGGATGGAATACTTTTGTGTGTTTCTTACCTTAACGTAACAGTAGACTCTATTTAATTGTTAAACAGGACGTCAAACATTAAGGCAAGGCAAACATCTCAAGACATATACAATATTACTATAGGAAGAAATTCAAAATCAAGCTACCGTATCGGCTATAACCTTGGCGACCCAGTAATCTGTTATAGAATTTACATAGCGTACCTAATCGCTAAGATAACCTGTGAACTAAACCCCCATACTCACTAGACTATATATGCACATATATATATAATGCGTGTATATGAATATACATATGTGCATACATATATATAGACATATCTATCTATCTATTTATCAATGTATCTATTTATATATATATATATATAATCTGTCTATCTCTCTCTCTCTCTCTCTCTATATATATATATATATATATATATATATAGAGAGAGAGAGAGAGAGAGAGAAAGAGAGACAATTGCCTGTATGTTTAATACTTCACAACAAAAGTTTTCAATATATTAAGATTTTCCTTCCCAACTGATAATGACCAGTTCCGCTTGAGAAGTGGATAAGTTTCAAGATTGAAGGTATTTTACAAAGCTAACTTGCCATTAAAGAAAAGGACCGGCTTATTCTCTGGAGATATGAGGTCAGTCATGTACACGGGATTCTGAATCGATGGCCTCTATATGCACGAAACCTGTCTGACATTATCTCCAGCAGATATAAACTTATGCAATACATAGTAGGAAACCGTTATGACCTAGGTCATTTGCGTAATTTACACAAACATTATCCAAGATAAATGACTTGAAGTGGTCTGAGGCATGTATTTAAAAATACCCGTATGTGAAGTTCGTCACATTAAAATTACGTCCACCATTATTATTCCTGCAAATAACATGCATTCATTTGGTTAATATGTAATTCTAGAAATCTATAAACCTTGCCACCCAACGAATTTAATGATAGCGGGCTAAAACTACGCGCCTTCACTAGTCAGTTAAGGTGAGGCAGTGTCACGTCACAACTTGCTGGGGCTGCCTGCTGGAGCCTAGCAGCAGGTATTTAAAGGGAGAAATTTGACAAGACAGTCAGTCACCGGCTGACACTCGCTGACGCTACATCGAAGAGGCCGGGGAACAGAAGAAAGAAGAAGACATGCACCCAACATCAGAGCTGAAGACCCCTCCGAAAGAGGGGGGCCGTCACGTCAAAACGGTACAGGAGTAGGGGCTGAAACCGGACGTGGTTCCTCCTGATGATGTCTTGAGCTAACTGGATCCTATAGAGGAGCTGTTGTGGTAGCAGGCCACGAAACACGGTTGTAATTCCTCTGAGTCCAAGAAATCCGCGTTAGTGTATTATAAAATAATATATTCTGTTAGTGTAAGACAGAAATCTATAAACAACTGCTGAAAGTAAAATTTGAGTTTCGATGCCATTGGTTTGTATTTGATTGTTTCGTTTTTAAAGCGTTTGCAATTTAAAATTCTGTAGTAAACAAAGTACCACCTGTAAAGCACTAGATTTCATGTGTACGACTATACTTATATGTGTGGCATTCCACCAATGTTTCAAGAGGGTATTTCAAGGCAATAATAATCTACCCATCGTCCATTCCTTTCAAATTTATATGATACTGAGTGGATAATTACATTCCATAGTATCGCACTCGCTAAAAATATATGCCGGTCATGTAATGTCGTTGATTTAATCCTCGTTTTAATTTTTATAAAAATCAATATTCCGTTAATAAAAATAAAATATTATAAATATCATTCAGCGCAAGTCTTTTATGACATACTCCTACACACATTCATTACTTAATATTCAAATACAGTTGCATACTCGAGAGTTCTGACCGTCGCTAGATATACAATCAATGCAATATAAATGACTTCAGTTTCTGTTTTACAGTGTTTCATTGTTCACGGTCTATCGATTCTTGCTATTCTTCTTATCACTGCATTCTGACTTCCATAGAATATTAATGTCGGCTAAAAGATCTTATTCGGATGTCTTAAATCAACATAGCCCGACGTCAATATTACAAAATCTGTTCTCCGTACATCTGTACAGAAATGAATACCTGCATATTGTCATACAAGTATACAGTAGCGGCCATAATGTAAGGATCAGTAAGAACAAGTGTATTGAAATATTTATTATAGAAGATTAACAAAACGTTGAGACTAGATATTTTACACATATTTATATAATATCTATCATTCATGAAAGGAATAAATATGTTATGAGATAAAGAAATAATCTTCCAAACTGCGATGGCCAGAAATTAAGGGTCACTTAGAAAAACAATGGAAAATGTAACACGAACAAAAAAGAAACCCTTACTATTAATATTTTGCGAACATTCCTTTACTATCAATGATCTCCTGATATCCGTTACCATAGGACTGAATTTATTTCTTGAAAAACGATGGAGTAATACTGTTCCATTTGTTTTTCAGTACTTCCTAGAGTTCAAGTTGGTTCTTTGGATTACTCCGCGCCCCATCTTCACAAATATTCCAAATGTTTTCAATAGGTTTGAAATTAGGACTTTGAGGTGGCCAGTCCATGAAACTCCTTCATTACTCAAATGATCTTTGAATCTCTTCGGAGGTGTGATAGGGAGCGTTGTACTGCAGGAATATACGAGATTAAACTGATGAGGACCGGAGACGTGGAAGGGCATACTATCTAAGATTCTGCTTGTAGATTTCAGCATTGACAGTTCCTTGTAGGCACATAAATGGACAAGGACTAGCAGCAGGGAACACACCCCATACCATTACACATTATACTGCCGCCATATTTCACTGTCTTCTTCACACATGCACGACGTAACCTTTTGCTACTTCGTCGTCGGACGCACATCCCACTATCGGAACCAATCTCATTAGACATTGATTCATCGCTAAAATGAACCTGCATCCACTGTTCTTCTGTCCGAATCACATGTTCATGAACGAAACGAAGACGGGTTCTTTGAGTCTTCTTCGAGATCAGAGGAGGGTTTCTTTGTCGGTGCTCGAGTACACAACCCAGAACTTCGTAACCGCCGAGAAACTGTTCCGCCCGATACGTTGACATCGGAAGAAGAGTTTCATGGGATATTTCAGCAGCTCTCTTAAACCTATCCTTCAGTGACATTCTAACCATAATATCAGCCTGTCTTACGGAAGTTTTACGAAGTCTACTAGTTTGGGGGTTAGAATATGTCGATTGTGGTGACTTAAAATGAGCTACAATTCGTTGTCCAACATTTCTAGACCTTCCTACAGTAGTTGCTATCACAGAATTTGACTTTACCTTTTGGTCATGGCACACAATACTTCTATTTTCATCAGAAGACACCAGTCGCCATGTTGACAGCTGAATATTCCACTAATGTAAGATCATAAGTAACGGGCAGCTCATTAACAGTCTTCTAAACAACAAATACCTCGGCGAGTACATTTTTTCTAAGTGATCCTTAAGTTTTGGCCGCTGTAATTTAGAAGATTGATTGTTTATTTCCCCATAACTTAAGAAATATTTATTCAATTCTCTTGAAATTTTCACGAAAGATAAATATTAGATATATATAAATAGGTGTAAAATAACTAGTCTGAACGTGTTAATCTTCTAAAATAACTATTTCAATGCACTAGTTCTTGCTGACCCTTATATTATGGCCGCTACTGTGCATACACATGTAGATAAATGCTTACACATACATACCTAGCCCATATATGCAAATATGGACGATGGGTAATAGACAAAATTAATAGGAATTCGGACAAACATTTTAGTATACACTAGCAGTATAACTCGGCTTTGCCCGGGATTAACTTAGAATTAATAAGCTAATCAAGTTCTTTATTTCAAACCAAACTAAGTAACATCGATGTCAAATCTGGGCGAAATCCGTTGAAATTGGTTTATATGTATGTGTTTGTATGTATATATATATATATATATATATATATATATAAATATAATTAAAAATGAGGGTGTCTAAAAGACACCAACATGCCGAAATAGCAGTCGAAATTCTGACTATAAAACCACGTTAAAAGTTCATATCGCACCATGAGGTATAATTCGTTATTATATTCACTGCGGTGCTTATTTTAACCATATCGTACTTATGCGGTGATTTGGCGGGCAATTCAACTGGCTGTGTCCATACGTGCATATGTATGTATGTGCGGCGCTCGTATATGTAAGTATATCGTTTGCTGTGCATATATATATCTGTATTTATGTACTCTTGATATATTCAATTGATGACGGTAAAGCTTAATTAAAGCAGAACCAGAAATCCTTGGATCTTGAATTATTCAATAATTTTTGCTTGTATGTTTTGTCCCTCCGCTGTACCTCATGGTGCGATATGAACTTTTAACGTGGTTTTATAGTCAGAATTTCGACTGCTATTTCAGCATGTTGGTGTCTTTTAGACACCCTCATTTTTAATTATAAAAAATTTTTTACCTTTGTAAGGTATTTTTTTCATGCTGGCCACTTGATAATTTGATACTTAAATATCGAAATTTTCCTCATATATAAATAATATATATATATATATATATATATATATATATATATATATATATATATGGGCAACACACACATATAAACACGCACGTACGTACATGTTTTTTGTACGCATACACGCACGTACATACATGTTTTTTGTACGCATACATGTTCGTGTGTGCGTATGTGTCTGTGTGTGTGTTGCCCGTTTATCAACAAAACACTTTTTTCCTCGATGGAAAAAAACAAAAGTCTTACCAAAAGCCTACTCGTCAGGAGAGGGGAACTTAACTCCTGCTTGCAAACAATGGTGACTTCTCCGACTTGAAAATTGTTAAAAGTTTTGGTTGAAAATTTATTTTTACTGCTATTTGCTGGTGCCTCTGGGAAAAATAAGTCGACGAAAATACAACTAGTGTCATGATGAATGTCCTCCTAAAATTGGAGCGACACACGTTCTAATTTGGGGACGTGCATAAATTACATTCACATACACACACACACACACACATCCTGCATTTTATATATATATAGATTACTTACAATTATTTAGCATCTCATATTCAAAATTAACACCCGTCACACTCGTATTATGTCACCAACGTAATATAACGGTTTTTATAATTATTTTTTTGCCTTGCTTAATTTCATTCCCCAGTGCATTTTCAGATATTGGTCATATAAGAATTTTTAATGATGTACCATGAACTTTTAATAGCCCTAATTTTAGCTTCTGCTTTTTACGTTTTCAGTAGCGGTAACAAAATACAATAACATGTACAAAAAGCTACGAGTTTTCAAGCATCTTCACATCGCACAACCAATTCCAATTCCGACGATGCCGAATAAATTCCCCTTGACCACAGCGCCACACTGGACAAGCAACTATAAAGCCACATAATCTTCAGTTCATAAGACGAGCATGTGAAATGAAATCAGCAGGGAAAGAAAGCGCAGAGACGGATAGAGAAGGAAAATTAATATTCACCCATAATAAAATCAAGCAGATGAAGTAAGAATGGTGACAAAGAACGTAATTTTTAGAGAAAACGTATTCTCATAACATCAAGTAACAAAAGTGACATTCATAGTGGATATCAATAGACCTCAGGAAGATAATCAAAACTTATGTTGCAGGAGACAGACTTCAGCTACGGCGCGACCACAAAAAATATATTCCTTCTTAGAACCGATTTGAGAGATTATGTGTTGTCATGGTTTAACCATCAGACAAAAGTTCATTTATTCTCATTTTTTTTACATCCAGCAAAATTTAACTATGTTTTTGCCATCGGGATTGAAAATTAAGAGGACATTTTTCTGCAGTAATGCGAACAGAAGATTGTTAATATGGAAACGTGCCTTAGGTCGTTTTGCAGCCGTTTACGATATTTTTCACAGATGTTATTGGTATCAGCTATATCATGAATATTTTTCTATATGTTTGGCACTTTTAAACAGTATTTTGTTGCAATAAATTTCTCTTACCATACAGTAATACTAGGCCATGTTCATATATTTACGAACATCTCTATAATTCCGCTTTGTAAAGTTTTGTTGCATGCATTAATAGTTGCTGGTGGTATGGAATGTACTCTGTTTTTCTTATTTTGTATTATTATTATTATTATTATTATTTTATTATTATTATTATTATTATTATTATTATTATTATTATTATTATTATTATTATTATTATCATCATCATCTTCATTGAGTGAGAGAACAGTGCATGCCATCAAAGTGACACTGGGGTAAAATATACAAAGCCCACGAAATCCAGGCCTTGTGGTTATGGTAGAAAGGATTATTATTATTATTGTTATTGTTATTATAATTATTATTATTGTTATTATTATTATCATTATCATTATCATTATCATTATTATTATCATCATCATCATAATCATCATCATTGTTATTATTATTATTATTATTATTATTATTATTATTATTATTATTGAATGAGCGCGCAATATGTGCCATCAAAGTGACACTGGGTTACAAATCTATTAAACCAAATAGACACATATAGTTACATGTCTGGCAAGTGTACAACAGGCTCATGCATTACAACATTTCGTGCGCGACATGGTGATCTCATATCAAGACCAACCTTGCAGGTGGAGCCCAGTTATCGTGTTCTTTAAGCCGAGGAGCTCATCCAGCTCAAAAGGTGTCTGAATAAGGTTTGTTTACGGATGAATAAAACACCAATATCTCCAGGAGTGAATTACTCCAACCCCAAAGAATTCCCCTCAACACAAGGCTATGTTGCTCCCCCAGTGCTCATGCTCGTGATCAGTGAAGGTCATATTGTCAACCACTGAGGGATATGTTCAACTGATTAAGGTCAAGCAACTGACGAGTAAATGTGTGGTATTGGGCAAAATATTTTCTGTAGCCCATCATTTATTCCAAGAAAAACATGTACATGATAACACTATTCTTATTAATATCAAGCTTTAAGGCAGTAAAACGCTTAGGGGTATTTTACTTGTCTTACATTTCTAAGTTCATATTCCGCCGAAGTCGACTTTGCCTTTCATCCTTGCGGGGTCGATAAATGATATACTAGTGAAACACTGGGATCGATGTATTTGACTGGTATCCTCCCCACAAATTTGAGGCCTTGTGCTTCCAGTAGACAAGATTATTATTATTATTATTATTATTATTATTATTATTATTATTATTATTATTATTATTATTAATATTATTATTATTATATTATTATTATTATTATTATTATTAGAAGCAAAAAATACAAGAGCGCCATTGTTATCAAGTGAACGATGTTTAGGTATCTACTGTACCTTCCACAGGTTAAAAATATAAACTTGCCAATCTACTTCATTTTTGGTAATATTTTATAGGATTGAGATTACTCCACCAGTAGGTATACAGTAGGTATACAAAACAAGACAATATCGTTCACTTGATAACAATAGTACTCTTTTTTGCTTCTGTATACTTACTGGAGGAGTTACATGAATCCTATAAAATATTACCAAAAATGAAGTAGATCGACAAGTTTATTTTTTCAACCTGTGGAAGGCAGACTAGATGCCGAAATAACGTTCACTTGATAAAAATGACACTCTTATATATTTTTATTGGCTTCTGTATACCTACTGGAGGACTTATCTCAATTTTATAAAATATTATTATTATTATTAATATTAATATTATTATTATTGTTGTTGTTGTTGTTATTATTGTTGTTATTATTATTATTATTATTATTATTATTATTATTGTATGTTTGACTTTTGCTTTATATTTGTACAAGTTGGCTCCAAGTCTCACCCAGAGACCTCAAGAGACAACAGGTTGGAAGTTATTATTATTATTATTATTATTATTATTATTATTATTATTATTATTATTATCATTATTATTATTGAAGGCGGAGGTATTGTTTTCAGTCGTGTCCATGGACAAGATATCAAAAGAACAGCTGGATGTATTCAAATAAAAATTTCAGGGATGTTTGACCTTGTGACACGGATTCTGGCATATTTTTCCTTTTTTCCTTTTTTTTTTATTACTTAATTTTTGAGAGCGGTATGGCTCCTTTTTAGTATTCTAGTTTGTGAGAGCAGTCGAGTTTATTTAAGATATTCTCGTTTTAAAAATCATCATCTGGCTAATCGTTGAGAGGACGTTGGTGTTGCCTTAGCGGAGGTTTGCGCTCTCGGAGTGGTCTTATTATCATCATCATCATCATCGTCATTATTATTATTATTATTATTATTATTATTATTATTATAATTATTATTATTATTATTATCATCATCATCATCATTAATATTATTATTATTATTATTATTATTATTATTATTATTATTATTATCATCATCATCATCATCATCATCATCATCATCATCATTATTATTATTATTATTATTATTATTTATTATTATTATTATTATTATTATAGGTGGTGAGCTGGCAGAAGCATTAGCGCTCTGGACGAAATGCTTAGCGGTATTTCGCCCCTTACTACGTCCTGAGTTCAAATTTCGCCGAGGTCAAATTTACTTTTCATCCTTTCGGGGTCAATAAAAGAAGTACCAGTTGAACGCTGGAGTCTATGTAATCGACTGACCCCCTTCCCCAAAATTGCTGTCCTTGTTGCAAAATTTGAAACTATTATTATTAATAAGGTGGCGAGCTGGCAGAATCGTTAGCACGCTGGAGGAAATGCTTAGAGGTATTTTGCCCGTCGCTACGTCCTGAGTTCAAATTCTGCTGAGGTTGACTTTACTTTTCATCCTTTTGGGGTTCGATAAATTAAGAACTAATTCAACCACTACATCCACCACTATGCAGCAAAGTCCATATTTGTTGTATCACCTTGAAAGTTTTCTATGACAAATAACACAAGCTTTGGTGTTGTATGCGTACATAGTTACGACTAAAATATGTGAAGACAAAATCATATTCAACATGAAAATATATGATCGGCAAAAAGTGCATTAGTCATTATTAGCCGAATTTGGAAGATAAATCAGTATGATGATGCTGTATATAAATATTTATGAAAATGAAGATTTATAGAAAAACAACGACAGAAAAAATAGCTCCAGGGCCATATTCATATTTATGTGTTTGTAATAAGTGACTATATTTGATACATTGTACAACCGTTATGATTTCTTCTATGTTTTCGTCTAATATGTTGTCCGTGCTTACATTTACAGAAATGAAATTGCTACTGGATTACTATAAATCCCCATATTAGCATTATTTGTTTCTTTATCGAGTATACATTTTCCGAAATGGCTCGTAGACATACAATTTATAACTGCTTTGTGGTGATATTGTATTCAGGCATTGACAAGTAGACAATGTTCGTGATAATAATCAAATATATTTGGGTGGGGGCAATATAAGCCACCATATTCCCAAACAACTTTGCAACGATAATTTCAAGAAAGCTATTGCGGACCAGATATTTTCATCATTTAACCATCAGGCACTTGTCATCGTTTTATTTAATAACCTAGGCATTTATTCCATGACAAACTTATCATAGATAATAATTTAAAATTTTGTAGGTTGCTGGGTAACGTGCTATCCACCTCACTTCTCATTCCTTATACAATTATTTCGTTTACAACTGAGCGTCTATAAATATGTGTTAATGAGTTTTCGAAAAGTAATATAATAGCATAACTAACACTGGTTTATTCAAGTATGCGGCGCGATATCTCTTCCTATTTATTGTGATTTCCCCATGAAGTTAGACGTATTCCCATTTTATGAATAAATCTTGCCTTAAAAAGGAAACATGTGAGAAGTTTTGCATCATTACTTAATGGTTGCAATAAATAGACGTGATATCATACTTAACATAAGTATAAACTGTTCAGGTAAGATACCGTAAACTTAATCCAGGTAAAATGTTATGTACATGTGTTAAAAATAACGTCTATCGGAGAGAGAAAAGAAATCGACGCCACTGAGAATAAAGATAACATCAGATTCATTTCAATCTCGTTCGAAGGTGACTAAAACGTTTGCGTGCAACTATATGCCTGTACAGAGGATATTATCTACCATATCCGGAAGTGGTAGTAATATTGTTATAAATATTGTAAATAGATGCCGAGCTGCATAAAAAGAAAAAAAAATAGTTTATATATTCGAGACAGCCTGGGGACCATTCGTAATATCGCTGAATATATAGGTCCTTATTTTGTATGTAGCAGATGGCATATTCCCTCTGGTAATGCAGCTACATGTATTAGTGAGTAGTGCAGGTATTCTACAAGCCCAGAATGATTTTTCGTCTCCTACCGATGTATATATATATATATATAAATATATATATATATATATATATATTGAGTTTTTATCAACGCATCACGTTTGGAATAAATATTATCGAGGATGAACGCCGCAGAGTTGTATCTTGCTTGTTAGCGGTGTGTGTCTGAATTTAATATTTCGCTCGGCAAGCGCAAGGGTGTAACAGCTATTATATGAAAATATATACGTATGAAATGTACTAATATCATAGAAAGTAATTAAATTTGTAAATTTATGTAGACTTTTATTATCCCTCGTACGATTTTAAATATTTTTTCCTAATACTTTTTGTTTTCATATCTATAATTCTGATTTATCTATAATTCATTATCATTGTCAGATATATAATTCTCTATAAATTTTATTTCTGTCTCTGTATGTCTTGAAGGTTAAGTGAAATTCACATTTTCTTTTGCTTCAGGTATTTTAACGTACATTAAAACCGTATATTATTTACCATGTTGTATTAAACAGAGCAATTCGATTGACCATGAATAAGCGATTCCTTTCAATAACCTATACATTCCATGGGACCACATCCCAGAGCATACATTAGTATATATATGTTAGTCTATTTTTCTATGTTAGAATCCGCTTCTCACACTCTCTGTACCCATATATACGCATATAGTTGTTTATGTATACGTATATATATATATATATAAATATATATATATATATATATATATATTGAGTTTTTATCAACGCATCACGTTTGGAATAAATATTATCGAGGATGAACGCCGCAGAGTTGTATCTTGCTTGTTAGCGGTGTGTGTCTGAATTTAATATTTCGCTCGGCAAGCGCAAGGGTGTAACAGCTATTATATGAAAATATATACGTATGAAATGTACTAATATCATAGAAAGTAATTAAATTTGTAAATTTATGTAGACTTTTATTATCCCTCGTACGATTTTAAATATTTTTTCCTAATACTTTTTGTTTTCATATCTATAATTCTGATTTATCTATAATTCATTATCATTGTCAGATATATAATTCTCTATAAATTTTATTTCTGTCTCTGTATGTCTTGAAGGTTAAGTGAAATTCACATTTTCTTTTGCTTCAGGTATTTTAACGTACATTAAAACCGTATATTATTTACCATGTTGTATTAAACAGAGCAATTCGATTGACCATGAATAAGCGATTCCTTTCAATAACCTATACATTCCATGGGACCACATCCCAGAGCATACATTAGTATATATATGTTAGTCTATTTTTCTATGTTAGAATCCGCTTCTCACACTCTCTGTACCCATATATACGCATATAGTTGTTTATGTATACGTATATATATATATATATATATATATATATATATTCTTTCATTCTTTTACTTGTTTCACTCATTTGACCAGCGGCCATGCTGGAATATCGCCTTTTAGTTGAACTAATCGATCCAGGACTTATTCTTTGTAAACCTGTTACTTATTCTGTCGGTCTCTTTTGCCGACGGAGATCTTTCAGTTTCCATCTACCAAATCCACTAACAAAGTTTTGGTCGGCCTGCGAGTATAGTAAAAGACAATATCCCAAGGTATCACGCAGTGAGACAGAACATGGAACTACGTGCTTGGGGATGAGGGAATAATTTTATTGCATCAATGATTTATATTGTTTGTTATTTCTAATATTCGTATTTGTCTAAGTTGTCATATGAAAGACAGTGACTGCTATGTAATTTTTGTAGGTCATTCTTTTTTAATTTACGTAAATTACGTTGTAATTATATGTTTTCAACTTTACTTCGTATGTTTGTGTCTATAACCCTTGGGCTTATGGAGATAGTTTAGAAGAAATGTCTTATTGATGAAGTATATCGAGTCAGAAATATGTATTCTCCAGTGATTTCATATTCTTATCTCAAGATAACAAACCTCTCCCTTTCTTTAAATGTATCTCAACTTTGAGAATTCCAGAGGGGATCGATCATTACGTCTTCATATGTGGCGCTCGCTGTTCATATTATCTGTTTAGTAATTGTGAAATATATTGTGCCTGCTGAGGGTATTTCAATGAATAAAGAGTTTATTTTATATTGCTTTTGACATGCCTGTATTTGTCTATATTGTTCATATATTTGGCAGAGTAAATCTGAGGTTAATACATACAGGCATTGAGGCGGCCAGCAAACAGAATCGTTAGCACGCCGCGCGAAGTGCTTAGTGGTATTTCGTCTGTTTTTACGTTCGGAATTCAAACTCCACTGAGGTCGACTTTGCCTTCCATCATTTCGGGATCGATAAATAAAGTACCAGTTGCTTACAGGTGTCGATCTAATCGAGTGGCTACCTCCTCCCAAATTTTGGACCTTCTGCTTTGAGTAGAAAAGAATATATACATATATAACGTGAGAGTGTTACCCAATGGGTGCCTGTGCATTTGTCAGGAAGCGTAGCAACATTATATATATATATGTGTGTGTGTGTGTGCGTGCGCGCGCGCGCGCGCGTGTGTGTGTGTTTCTGTGTGTGTGTATGTGTGTGTGTATGTGTGTGCGTGTGTCTGTGTGTTCTTCCCCCTCATCACTTGGCAACAGGTCTTCATTTGTTTATCTCCCCTAGCTTAACGGTTTGGCAAAAGATTTCCATAATATAAGTGTTAGGCTTTAAAAGTCCTGGGGTCAATTTGTTTGACTAAAACCTATTCAAGGCCATGCTCCAGCATGGCTGCAGTTAAATGACTGAAAAAAGTAAAAGATAAAAGAAAAAAAATATATATATATATACTTTTTCTATTCCAATCTAACCATCTACATTCGTACACAAACGTGTTTGTTTCACACACTTGCCCTACAAAAAAGCAATGTTCTTACATTTCGAGGTTCTCTAAGCACAAATTCTAAACAGAGAGTATTTATCACATGAAGACACCGCAACCTTCCGTATACCTGCCATAAACATTCTATGTTTTCGATAACAATGACCGTGAATAATCTGCATGCTATTCAACCTTATTCAAACAAATATCCACGAAGACAGACACGTACTACGATCTAAAACATACATATATATATATATATATATATATATATATATATATACATTACGTAGAGATAATGAAGATTTCAGTTTCTTAGGCGTCTATTGAAAACTACTCGAGAAAGAGAAATAATGAAATCAGAGACTATAGGAATTTAGAAAGATTATTGTGTACGTGGGTATTGAATCCTTCCATCAGTATGTTTTGGTTTGCTTTTTATTTAATAAGAAGTTGATGTTTATCCTTATCTGTCTCCCTCATAAACACGCATGTAGATATACGCAAATATACTCATAGACACAGACAGACACACGTAGACACACACAAATATACGCATATATAAACACATATACGCACAGATACATACATATATAAGCATGCGTGCATCATTCATATATATATATATATATATATATATATATATATATATGAATATGTATATATATATATAGAGAGAGAGAGAGAAAGAGATAGATATATAGATATATACATATATATATAAATATGTTTGTTATCATATACGTCTGGCTGCTGTACAAGTATAGAAACCAATTTTATAGAAATTGCTTCCTTCCCATTCCCACATGATGTATTTATTTATCATAAGACACAGAAAAATGCGTTAACAAAAGACTATATTATGCTGTTCATGAATGATAGGAGTGCGTGCGAAAATTCCAATAGTATTAAATTTTTTTTTATTGACTAATTCTACTAACCAACTTAGGTGTATACAATAGCATATTCAAACATTGCCATTCATTGCATACAGTATATATTTCCTTGAAATGCCCAAATTATCAAAAGAAAAAGATAGAATAGGGACAATATACACAGATAAGGTGTTCAGAATTTTCGTTGCGAGTAGCATTGAAGTAGTTAGGCCTATAAAATAATTCACGTAGAAGCGTTAGTTTATGAATTGATTATAATACTCTGTGATATCATCAATGGCTTTCATTTAGAATTACTATTTTATGCACATATACTTACAAAGCATATAAAAGATATAGATATATATAGATGCACGTACTTTATAAATAGGCAAAGACGTATATGTGTATGTATGTATATATACATATATATATGCATATAAATGCACACATACACACACACACACACACACACATATATATATATATATATATATATAAAAATGGCGACTGAAGGATACGAACTTAAGCTATAGGCTGGAATGGTCAATTTTGTCGGTGGCCCTCCCATTTGATAGGGGCAGAAGACAGTGCAACCTTTGTGTCTCCGAACTCTTCCATATTTTGTTTGCCAGAGGCCGGATGGTAAACGGGCTCTTACAGTCGGCTTTTCGATGCCCCCGCTTTTAAATAGCGTTTATAAATAATACCGGCACTCATAGCCCTTGGTAACAAATTCTGAAATAGCCTTTAAGATATCTACGATTAACCACTGCAAGGGGAATTACTCCTGTAAGACAAACGGGGCTTGGTTTTTTCACAGCGGGGGGTTTCCTTGACAAGGCAGGCTTAGATGAACACACACACACATAAAACATAATATATATATATTTTTTTCTTTCTGCCACCCAACGGTTATCACGGCAGTAGCCACTGACAGCCGAACGATCAAACGCACACACGTACACAAAAAATGTTTTCTACCCCTACGCCAACACACACATATATAGAACAGTATACACACACACACGTCTCTAAGTAGATTTTTCCTCGCCCCTTATAAAACATCCAATATTCCTTAAATAGTCAGAACTTTATTCTCGGTCACAAAGAACATCTATACACCCTCACCCACATGATTGACCGATGCCTGACCCGTTGAATTCTTCAGCCACCGTTCTCAACATACACTGATAAACAGTTTCGCCATGGGCTCTTAGGAGCATAATTCGATTTGTTTTTGCTCCGCCTCTGTTCTGTTTTTGTTTTTCCAACGGACTTCCTTTTTTCTTCCTGAAGAGAAAGACACAATATGGTCCCATTATTCAATCGGATTTTGGTAATTTGTGCCTTTCGAAACACGTGTAGAATGAAATAAAACGATTTCTGTTCAATCTGCGTTCAGCTCCATTTCTTCAATTCACCAATAATGTTTTAATTTCAATTATCCGCACCAACGCACGGTTGCAACGCCAGATGGTTGTACCTCCACCGTGCTGTTTACTGCTGTGATTTTTGCTACTAAGGTATCGGTTAAACTTTTGATTAATCTACTACAAGATTATTCATCTTTCTATTTCACATAATATATATATATATATATATATATATATATATATATATATATGTATATGCAAACACACACATATATATATATGCATGTAACCTCCCTCCAGATATATCTATATATGTATATATATACATGTTGTTATATGAATGCGTTAGCGAGTTGTTTGTGCCTAAAATATAACGCTGTACTATGTTCGACTATTACCCATCAAAATACGTTCAGAGATTTCATAGATTTCAAGCCTTTTACAGGTCACAGCTGATTATGTACAAGTGTGATACGATTTGTTTCAGGTATGATTCTGCCTAAAACAACACAGAGATAGGTTCCTTTGCACTATGTATCGAAGTAATAATACCAGGTCTATTCTATCCGTCAGTATTTCAATGCCTTATACTAATTCTGTATCTAGCAAAATGAGCAGCGTTCAAATCTAAAACGTAGTTGATGATATATAGTTCTAAAATTAGATGGGTAAGAAGATAAACAGGAAGAAAACCTATTTCAGAATTATTTTCCACGGAAGCATAAATTTTATATAAATAATCGTTTGTACATTGGGCAGATGGTTTGAAATTTTAGGCTTGTGTTCCACTCGATTACAACTAAGCTTGCGTTCGACTTTAATCTACCCGAAAAGAATCAAAGGCAAAGTCAACCGCATTGGAATTTGATCTCAGAATGTGAAGACGATAAAAATGTGCCGCTAGGCAAGTTGTCTTCTGTGAAAATGTTTTATAAAAACTGATATAAATATTGTAGTCTGCGTATTACTAATTTTCAACATTTTGAACACTATCGTAAAAGTAAATAATGACGTGATACGTTTCTAAAGATGAATCAATCACGATTAGATTTTCTTGACATTTGTATAATACACTATACATTATTTTTCACTTGCTCAATAGCAACTCGAGGAAGAAAAGACAGCACATACTGTATCAGATATCGTATTCGTTTGAGCAAGTATAGAACCATTTCTATAAATGTTAAGTAATGAGCTTTTTTAATAGTATACGCAGGATTTTTTTCTTGTTCAGGTTATTTTGATCCTTCAAAGTTTATTGCCCCTTAAACATAATTGTGTAAATAATAATTTTTTATGGGCGAGTCTGTGCTACATTTGTTCCTATTTTGTAGCTATTCTAGCTCTACAGATAGAACATTATACCTTTAAATTACACGATGCCCATAAAATTTCACATTAATTATATACTGATGCGCATGCGTTCGAAAGTTACAATCTAATATTTCTTAAACAGAGCACCCACTTTACATACTTATGACAAATAATATTCAGTCATATATCAATATATTACGAAATCTATTTAATAGTTATCCGATAAATACATTATTCAAGTGAAAATTCTTTTCAGTGTCTCCTATAATAACATTAAATCTAAGATATAATCGAAGCATTCTATTTAATTATCGCCGCTACACTGTTAGATGATGTTTTGGCGAATACTAAGGTAATAACCAAAATTCAAAAGCAAAATATGGTACATCTAATTCATCAACAGAACATATTTATTAGTAAGTAAATAATTTTCGACCAAATACCAAAATAGCCCTAAGTGATTTCATGAAGGCTACAGTCGTAATTGGAACTGGCTTCACCATTCGCGGAAATAAAAATTTGTAACTACGGTTAGCTGTCTTATGAACATAGATTGAGTTTCTCTTTAGCAGTAAAATCAAACATGTCGTTAAGGATAATAATTTTCAAATATAATTTACATTTATGATTTACAAAGTGAGTTAAATTATTTTCATAGTTTTATTGAACTATAATCCGTAGTATTATATTTGAATCTATTACATCTCAATCACAGATTTTTCAATTATATTTTTAAAATAAACAGTTTGAAACTTCGAATACTGGTAGAATTTCTCACGTAGAATACGTTTTACCCTAAACGTTTTTGACAAAATTTCCTATTTTAGAAGTTATTTCGTGTTAAAGTTGTCGTATTTGGGTAATTTCAACCAATCAACGACATGTATTCGGAAGAAGAAAGCTACTACTGCTTCCGATAGTAATCGAAGAGGAACAATTTCCGGGTCATTTCCACAAAAAGTCACCACTCTGTTCTATCCGTCACCTTTATCCTTCTTTCCTTTCTAGTCAGCACCGTGCATTCCTTACACTTTTCTTCCCTTATACACTATCAACTAGCAACCAGCAAGCGAACTTGCTACTGCTACTACAATTACGTATTTCCGGTGTATAAGCAACTATTTGGTTTTTTTTACCTTCATGTTTTGATAGTGTATTTTTTTAAACCTAATAAAGACTTTTATAGTTATTTCTTTATGGCCCACAGTTGGCTAAACATAGAGGGGACAGACAAGACAGACATACAAGTTGAAACTTGTATTTGCCGCTCTATAAAAATATGCCTCAAATACAGCATTGAAAATCTAACCCCAATAAATCTATACTAAATTGTGTTGTCTCCGCAAATGAATCCCACTTACGAATGACTTTCCTTTCAAAATAACATACATCCCTTACACTATACTCAACCGTTTGCTTGAGCAATTAAGTCATCACATTTATTTCGCATAATATCATTAGTTATAACATTACTACTAATGACAATAATTACCCGTTTAATTATCTCTTGCACAGATGTTTACGTATCGGATGTATGCTGCATGCAATTTATTCAATAAAGAATAGCTGGTTCAGAAAACCTCTTAGCAAACAGCATAAAACCTGTTGATAAAAAGTAACACATTGAAAATAAGAACTAAAGTCGGTATAATTAAATAATCAGTTCAAAGCATAACATGTACCATATTTCTCTCTCTCTCTCTCTCTCTCTCTCTCTCTCTCACACACACACACACACAACACACACACATACACACACACACACTCACTCTCTGCATATATTTATTATCATTATCATTATTATTATTATTATTATTATTATTATTATTATTATTATTATTATTATTATTATTATTATCTCTAAACCGTAATTTATATTTCTCTAACTTTTATATATACCAACTGCAATCTCTAAAAGAAAGAGAATTACGAAGAAAAATATGTTAATTAATATATGGAATAAATTTTTGCAATAGTTAATCGGAGTAGTATATTTAAATATACTTACTCACAAAACGTATAGATTGCATGTTTTAACACATGGGTCGTTGGCATCTATCGCATTTATAACGTTTTACCTTTTAAAAGATAAATCATCGTCGAATTTAACTGAATTCTCAGTTCCCTGAATAGTGTGTTTCACAATTGCAAATGTTTAGCTAAACTTTTTTTGAGAACGTTTAATTTGCCTTAGTTGTAACTTATGAAAAGGATATGCCGTCCTTTTAAATCGGAGATATTATCTAGCCTTAAGTGAAACTATCATCATCATCATCATTGTTCGACCGTGGTCGAGACAATGGAATTTACCATGCTACGCCAGACTTCACGGTCCATCATGGCATTACGGAGGTCCTGTTGCTGGATGCCTGTATCCCTGGAGATTACATCAGGGTAGGAGAGTGTGCGCCCTCTGGTATTGCGAGTAGATGGCTTCCAGAGGAGAAGAGCAGAAATTACCTCTTTTTCAGCTCTACAACAATGTCCAGCAAACTGGACTCTCCTACCTTTCACAAGAGATGACACAGGTGGTAGTTTCCCATATATTTGCATTTTGGTTGGATGGCGCTTCCACGAGAGATTTTGAGCTCTCATAAGGAGGCGAGTGTAGGTTCCATCCAACCGCCTCTCAAGCTTCTTTGATAACGTCCAGGTTTCTGAGCCATATTGTAGAATTGGTTCGACTGTGGCTTTGAAGATTTCAAGTTTGAAGTCTCTACTTAGATTTGATGACCAGATCTTATGCATGTCATTACTATCTTCAATAACGCTATCATACACAGATGAGAAATCACAATCAAACGCTTTCCTAGTACAACAAAATATGGTGCACGAACGCATAACGAGGAAAGGATAGGCTGACCGATGCATTTCTAAATACAATTGGAGCATGAAAGCTATCGTAAATTGCACCATATATCATAATGCTTGAAACCCTTTTCCACCAGAGAATAGACATAGAAACATTACATTTCTTATTCAAAGTTGGATACACTTTCATTTGTGATGCTCAAACTGCTTACTTTTTGCAGTTGAATGTCATGTCATTTATGGAATACGGAATTTATTCAATTTCAGCAATATATATTAACTACTCCTGCTGTTTTTTTTTCTTTTAAATATATTTAAGATGTGAAGTATTGTAAGAGATTTACAATGAAATGAGTTTGTCCCAATTTACAAAATAGAAGTATGAGGCAATAAGGGGCCCTTCGTTAAAAACATTACGGATTTAAAGCCATGTTTTCTGTATATCCCTAAATGTGCATCACCTTGCATTTTGTCTTAGGTTTGCGAACTTGTGTTACGCATATGTGAGTATGCTCACAAAAGCGAATAGAAATATACAAGAGTGTTGCCCCTTTAACCTTATTAAAAACACATTCAAATTGTTGTCATATATATATGGTGTATATGGTTCACATACTATAAAGTAATCTTTGAATAAACACAACACATATTCATATAATTTTATGTTTCGATAAATACAGTTATGCAAACTAGTAAAACGAAGAATAAAATCATTCTATATGTGAGAAATTTGTTATAAATATGCCAGACATTACAAATATTAATATTTTTTCTTTATCATGGTTTGCTTATTGATATTTTTTTACAAATATTTTGCCTTAGAAATAGATTCGAAATGTATGTATTTATATTTGCGACTTCCTTCCACTTAAACAAACAATATATATATATATATATATATGTATGAAAAAATGAAAGAGAGGGAGAGATACATAGAGATAGAAAGAGAGAGAAAAGAAGACAGAGAGAGAAAGACATGCCGACGGACAGACAGACAGTGAAAATGTGTGTGTGAGTAGGTGTTCGTATGCCTGAGTGACGGAGAGTAAGAAGTAGAAGTTGCAAAAGAAAATGAGTTGACACAAATTGTGTTAAAAACTCGTGTTATAAAAAGTAAAGTTATTGACTAAAAGGGAGATTTCTAATAATAAATGAAACACAACCATGACGAAACTAATGAAATATCATTATCCTGTGTATTCTTCTATATATATTTTCACGGCGCGCTGAAGCAATGCATAGCGACCCCCAGGAAAAGAAAAACACACATGTACAAACTCACACGTACATACATATATAATTTCATACATATATAAGTATATAAATATATATTTTTGTTTATATACATACAGATACATCACTCTTTATATCTCTATCTCTCTGTCCACACACCCACAAACACGTATTTATATATATATATATATATATATATATATATATATATATATATACATATATTCTTTTATATATTCCAGCCTGGAGGCTGTGGCCATGCTGACATACACATACGGTTCATACGCGCACACACAAACACATACATACACTCACGCACACGTACACACACATCCACACACATATATATATGGACATGTATAAGGAGTTCTTGTATTTATAACTATACAAAACTTGCTAGAAAAGTAGTTATACTGCAAAGACGATGGATATACTGTTGGAGAGTCAACTGTTATCTCAATTCCATTCTCCACCGCATATAATTGGTTACAAAGGTCAAATGGCAAACACATAAATTGGCATAGCGAAGCCATATGCTAAATATAACTGCTGTCAGCCATTATGTTTCTGTGAGAAAAGTGCTGTTGCAATGTTAAGGGAAATGGCTGATTCAGATTCCAATCTACGCTATGCCTAAATGAAGTCACTACAATATCTATAGAATGATTGAGATATATGAGTTGTGTCTTTCGTTTTTCGAATGAATAGTTCATGTTCCATGTACTCGAGCTTCGTAATTTTTTGTTGTACACATTTCGTGATGTCCTGTGCCCACATTTGCAAATTCACATATATACGTATAGCTGTATGTACATATACGTTTGTATACATGCATACATATATATATATATATATATATATATATATATATATATATATATATATATATATATATATATATAGATATGTATGTATATATGTATGTATATTATATATGTATATATATAAATGTAATATATTATATATATATATATATATATATATATAATTGTATGTGTTTTTGCGTGCGTGGGTGTGTGTGTGTGAGAGAAAATGAGAAAGATGAGGGTGTGTGTGTGTGTTTGTATATGCGTGTGTGCGTGTGTATGTGTGCGTGTGTATGTGTGCGTGTGTATGTGAGTTTGTGTATGTGTGTTTGTGTGTGTGTGTGTCTGTGTTTCTGCATGCGAATATGCGTATGTATACACATAAGTTGCAATTTTAGCAATGTCAAGATCTGTATAAAAATAACTTCTGCTATGTGACATTTAGTCCAGTTTATGTACAACGCCTTAATATATTGCTTATGATTAAAGCCAATATTGACGACGAAAATTATCGGAAACTCTGTTCCGCAGTCTTTATTACTAAATCAAAGTTACCCAGACACATACAACGTCAGTGGTTCTAAAATTCATTTGTTAATTTGATTCTGTTATCTTAAACTAGATAAGTAATAAAAAGTAATTTTGAGAAATGAATACTTTAGATTATTTATTAAATGATAACCATCTGAATAGATTCGCGAACACGAAATCGAAAAATCTTTGGCTACTATTCGCTGGTGTATGGAGGAGTGATATGATCTGTGAAGGCCATATGTCATAAAAGTGCAATGAATGTACACCGACGTCATATAATGCATGCACCCAAAAATCTCTCTCTATATATATACATATATATATATATATATATATATATATGTATATGTATACATGCAAGTTGATATATACATATTCATATAGGTATATACATATGTACGTAATGCACATACACATACGCATACACACACACATATATATATATACACATAGTTATATATGAATAGGTAAGCAGTGTTAGTGGTTATAGTAACCGATTAAGGGATAAAGTATCCGTATTTACTATCGGTATAAGTTACCTGTGTTATCTATGTGCATGAATATGCAGGCACACTATGCTCGTAGTGTACAGGAAACAACAGAATAAACAAAAGTTTATCAGGAATCAAATTTAAATAATAAGAAAATGGAGATCGACAAACAAATCAATTAGACCATATCTGTAGATTATTGTTTAATACAAAATAACATGACATAACATTTCTGTGACATAACAATTCTTACGGCCATTTCCACTTCCAATGTCAGTCGGTGTCTACGAAAGAATTGCGAAAATAATTTTTTTTTATCTCATAGGATATTGGAACTAGTACATGGAGCTTCAGCAGAGTGAATACAAAAGCGTCAAAAAATAAACAAAGGGAAGAGAGAATAGGAAAAAAATCATGGCCTACAGAAGGCGCTAGCAGGCTTAATATATTAAAATCATTCCATCTTCCATAGCAGGGCTTCGGAGACAATAGGCAATACAGTGATCTAGCAGTGGTCTATGGAAAATATTACGGGTTATTTTCATATAAAAGGGAAAACCAAGATGATTTGGAATTTGTGAAAAAAGTTAGCAAAAAGAAAAACAAGAAAATTACTAACATGTCTAGAAGTGATCAGTAACTATGTTATTGTAAATAGTTTCGAGCCTACACTCTTCTACAGAAAGGGACACAGAAAAAACAAGGAGAGAAACAAGGAGTGGAAAAAATGTGTGTAGTGGCTAACGATCTATCATGATATATATCTGTATATTTATACTTAAATATTCATCGTTTGATAATTTTCAGTGTTTTTTTTTGTGTGTTTATATGAGTACATACATGCTCATGCACAGGCCTATATGGCTGCAGTTAAATGTCTTAAACATATATATGTATATATACATTTTCACTCTTTTACAGGTTTCAATAATTTGACAGCGGCCATGCTGGAGCACTGGCTTTAGTCAAATAAATGAGATCCAGGAGTTATTCTTTATAACCATAGTATATATACTATCGGTCCCTTGAGGACGAACTGCTATGTTACGATGACGTAAACACAGCAACGTCGGTTCTCAAGCGATGGTGTGGGAAAAATACAGACAAACACACACATACATATACGACGGGCTTCTTTCAGATTCCCTCTACCAAATCCACTGAAAAGCCTTTGGTCAGCCGCAGACTATGTGATTGGAAAGTTGCCTTTTTACCACACTGCCACTTCTGTGCCTCTTTTAGTCTTTTATATATGTATATATATTTATACATGTATATGTATATATATCTTTATGTATAGAAATATACTTGTATATATATATATATATATATATATATACACACACACATATATATATATATATATATATTATATATATATATATATATATATATAGAGAGAGAGAGAGAGAGAGAGAGAGAGAAATATGAAGAAACCAGAAAATGGAGAGAAAATTATTGAATAACAATTAATTTACCCCAATTATCATTTATTAATTAATTACAAAAAGACAGAATTTCAACTTACAGGTGTTTCCATTAACAGTAGCTAATGAATTATGAACATTATTTACATTTGACGGATATTTGTCCGTGTCTTGTGTGTAGTTCACACAACATTACGGCTAAAATACCCTCCAGCCTTTATCAGATGTCTTGGGGGAAAGTTCTCATTCCTTAGGCATTTTTCGATATTATCATTATCATTAATATTATTATCATTATTATTATTTTATTATTATTATTATTTTTATTATTGTTGTTGTTGTTGTTGTTGCTGTTGTTGTTGTTGGTATTATTATTATTATTATCATCATCTTTATTATTATTCAGGTGACTGCCTGTTATCGAACTCGAGCATATGGCTTAGCGATTAAAAGCCTGGGCTATTAACCCCAAGATTCCGAGTTCGATTCCAGGCAGTGATCAGACTAATAATAATAATAACAACAACAACAACAACAACAACAATAACAACATCGAAAAATACCTTAAGAATGAGAACACAGGTTCGAAATGTCCCCAAGACATCAGATGAAATCTGGAGGTTATATCATCCGAAACGTTATATTTACAACAAACAAGATGACGACAAATATCCGTCATATATTGAAAATTTCCCGACTTTATGATTATTACGAATGACCTGGCTGCAGGCACAGTCTTCCGAGTTCTTTTATAGAGCTTCGAAAAACTGAAGGACCGGTGCAATATACGTGCGAATGTGTTAGGGGAACATGTTGAATAAAATGATAAAGTAATCACTCTGTAGTTACTTTTACCCAAAGCCCCTCGTACTTAGCTTATATATATATATATATACATGTATATGATACTATATCTAAATATGATCAACTATTTCGTCGAAATGGGCATTTTTATCCAACTATCTACACTCTTTGTGTCAGATTCCAATTATTTATTCCCATACTTCCTTATGATCATTTTCCACAGTATATTTTAAGGTAATAAATTGGTTTTGATGAGAAATGTGGACCTTGTATTGGACACTGTCCTCTCGTAATTTTTATTTATGTTTTTATCAGCTAAATGTTATTTACAATACACCCAATTTCATAACGGTTTGTTCACGAATAAAATATGATTATATTCTTGCCGTTGTTTAGAAATCATTTATCCTACACAAAATATATCTGAATGTCATTTATAGGATATATTCCGTGTATTCTAACATCCATTATCGTACAACCCATTATCTACTTGGTCATTTTACACTATTTATATATTTTATGTTTTACACGATATTTTTCTGCATCAGTTATCTGATACATCACGTAGCATCGTTTGATTTTTCATAAAATAGTTTTATTTACATTTTTGTTATAATATTTGCTTCATTTCCCTGAAGCATTAAAATATTTTGATGCTATTTATACTTAATCACTGATGACTGGAATTCGCTCAAGGCCAATTTTTGCTTGGGTGGGTGTATATTCGATCGATACAAAAACTCCTTACAGGTACTTAATTTAACACCCAAAAATCGATTAACAGGTAATTCGACCGCTGAACAAGCTGCAATTTAAACGGTGAAGGATGTTCTGATATCGTGAGTTCAAACCAATTTTGAGGAGATACTTCGATAATGAACAGAAAGTTTATATACTAATTCGACTCCGTTATGTTTATACATATATTTACTTATTTTTTATTTCACAATGGTAGCTTCAAAAATTTTCAAGAAGAAAAGATTAGTTTGAGGTGTATATATTGTTAATGCAGTGCATTGTAATTAATGTATATATTGCGTTGTCTTCCATTATATCAGCTCATGTGAAAACTTCAGTAAAACGATATAGTCAACATCTTATAGTGATGAGATAAAAACTATGAAAATTCCATTCGTGATTTGACGCATTACGTAAAAATCAATAGATAATCCTTAATCAATAATTGTGTAGTTTCCATGAATTCTTCGAAAACTTCCTCCTGATGATATTCTTAGTAATGTGAACGAGAGATTTCCTTAGGAAAAGCAAGCGCAACAAAATGCGTCAGATAAACTCTTCCTTTTCAGCGATTTCAGTAGCCAATGACAGTATAAGATTCCGATGACCTTGACATAAAATCTTCTTATGAATAGTTGCATGATTTCTGAAAGGGTGCTTCGAATTTATTTGTGAGTTTCTTCGAATAATTATAGTCCGTTATTGTTACTGAGAATCATTCCGTCAAATTCAAATGCACAAAAACATATATACATGCGCACCAACGTGGAAACCCCGACTAAAACTCATACACACACGGGTGTGTATCCGTATGTGTATATATGTATGTGTGTGTATCATTCTCTCTCTCACACACATACTCTCTCTCTGTATATATATGTATATATATATATATATATATATATATATATATATATATATATACATATGATACGTATGTATATACAGCCAAGAAGTTCCAACGGCAATCCGTGTAGGGTAAAATGCTTCAGAAGTGGTATATATATATCCCTTCTTAACTGTTGACGAAGTAGCAAAGAAGATTGGATTTGGTCATTCAGCCATTCATAGTCTCCTGGGATAGAAGGAAGATAGATGGAAGAGCATTGTAGAAAATGAAGCAGAGTATAATTTTCATTAAGAAAGAACTTTGTCTATCTTAAGTTTGAAAAATAAGAGTATAAAAAAGCGCATTAGTTATGGGATAACCCAATGTATATATATTTATACATACATATATATATATATATGTATATGTATATATATATGTATATATATATGTGTATATATATAGATATATATATATATAATATATATATATATATGTGTATATATATATATATATATATATATATATACACACATACTATTGAACCTTGGAGGTTCATTATGCCCGTAATAATAAACTCACGCACTCGTTCGGTCCTTTATTGTTATTGTTAGTTAATTGGTTCGTTACTCATTAACCAATTCATCGGTCAGTTGTTGTTTTACTAGTTTTTCTAACTCATATCCTAAACATTTTGGTCAAAGAGTTAATCGTTGTAAATCTACAATCAGGTGGGTAGATATACCAGTATCGATTGAGTTGGCTTTCTGTGTCGAATTGGCAATTATAGTGAGAGATACGTGGTTTGGAGAATTTTATTCTTATTTCAAGCAAACACGTCCATATTGTACACTGAATTTTAGCATATATATTTTGCATAATTGGATATATTTGCTAAACCCCTTTATCATTCCTTTTTTAAAGTATAATGCTAACTTATTTGGATTTTGAATATATATATATATTTTATCTTTGGATTTGGTTTCCAAGATTCTTTATGTGAGCACGTGTGTTGAAGCATATTCTGTTGATTTTGGAGAGTCATTCTCTTTTAGTGCCTCAAAATTTAACACACTCACCGGTAAAGTTTCCATTCATTTACTTATTTATTTTTCTAAAATTTTCGTTACGCCTTGCAACCTTTTCAATAGTTGTTGAAAAGGCTGCAAGACGCAACGAAAATTGGCTCACCTCAGACACAAGAATATATATATATATATATGTTACGTTTACAATGTGCAGAATCTTAAGCCTTCCGCAGCAACGGATTGAGACATTTTGGCACTACTCCAATGTGTGTATCCTTATGCCTAGCTAAGACAATGGATATTATTTTGACATTTTCATTTCGATATCTATGTATTTAGGCAATACCATTCGGCAGAATTTGTATTGCATTTCACAAAATCTTATATGTTATTAGGTATTATTCCACCTTTATTTCCTATTTAAATCTCATTTCACACTTCCTTTCCCAGATTTTCAGTTGAATAAGTTCACAAATATTTGTCGAGTTTATGATTTGTCGAGCGGGATTTTGTACACGTAATCGTCATATAATGCAATCTGCTAATCTAGCCACTGGAATACACCTGTATATCAATACCTTATGGAAGACATCCAGCGTAAAATTTATTATATGCTTATGGTAAGGTGAATTTCGTTTGATACAGAAATCTCATATACAGCCAAAGTATATTCTTGTGTACCGTTTCTATACTTAGCAAAACCTTCGAGCAGATGAGTAATAAAATATGTTCACAAATATTTCACTAAATATATTAGCATTCATTTTCTTATATAATTTTAAAATATATTCTTATTTTGTTTGCTTTAAAATATAAGCAGCTATAACTTATTTCATCAATAACTAGGTTTTATACATAGAACGTTTCAGAGCGTTTAAATATTTAATGTTCTTTCGAAGTCTACATAAGAATGATTGACTTTACATTTCTGTACAATATCTAAATGTACGAAAAGATTACCGATTGTATAATGTATTGCCCTCAGTAATCCTTTATATACATATAAATATATGTATGCATATATAAAAGTATGTATGTATGTATATATATATACATACACACACATATACACATATGTACACACGCACTCATAAAACGCCTAAATACACACATATATGAGTGTTTATACGTTTATGATGCGTGTATGTCTGTGTGTATGTATATAAGCATAGATGCGCATAACACACACATATATAAATATATATATGATATAAATGGTATGGCAAATGTCACAAACTCTTGCTAAATATTGTGGTTCATGACTTTTAACACACATTATGGTAATGATATATATGTACCTATTTACTGGTGTGTGTGATGGTACAGAATGGAAGAGGGAGAGAGAGGGGGGTGATAGACAGAAGGGCAGAGAATGACAGAAAAAAACAGAAGTATACGTAGTCGAAATAATTTTTAGAGAGTGTTATAGTTTTAAAATCAATAATTATGTGTCACATATAAGTAGGGAATTTCATATAAAGTCCTACCATATTCAGTATTTATAAAGTTGGAGAAAAACTAATTTTCAGAATTATATTGAAATATTTTTGATAAAAATATAAGGCCAATATATAATGTTACATAAATTAGTTTTAAATATATTTACTTTTTAGAATAATAAATACATCAAAATTGCTATAAATTATCTTAAATAATTATACGGAAAAATTATTAATTAATTACTGTATACACGCACATGTTTGCTAAAAACAATACTACAACGAAAGAGTAAGTAGAGATATTAATACTCTGAAATATGAAATAATTTTCTTTGTCATTTCATTTTTAAAGTAAAAGTCATATTCAAGAACGCATAAATGTGTAAATATTTAATTAGTAAAAGATAATTATTATTTAGTATGTACGATGTAGCAAACAGGAAAACGAACATTCTTTCGTCAGAAACATATATTCAGTGTGTTTTATTTGTTTCTATTCGTGCGTGTGTGTGTATGAATGTATGTATATATATATATGCGTGTATGCATGCATGTATGTATGTGTGTGTATGCCTATATTTACATACCGGGCACGTTTTGGCCCAGTGGTTACAGCAGCGGACTCGCGGTTTCGATCCCAGACCGGGCGTTGTGAGTGTTTATTGAGCGAAAACACCTAAAAAAAGCTCCACGAGGCTCCGGCAGGGGATGGAGGTGATTCCTGCTGTACTCTTTCACCACAACCTTCTCTCACTCTTACTTCCTGTTTCTGTTGTACCTGTATTTCAAAGGGATGGCCTTGTCACTCTCTGTGTCACACTGAATATCCCCGAGAACTACGTTAAGGGTGCACGTGTCTGTGGAGTGCTCAGCCACTTACACGTTAATTTCACGAGCAGGTTGTTCCGTTGTTTCGGATCAACCGGAACCCTCATCGTCGTAACCGACGGAGTGCTTCCAAAACTAAAAAAATTACATGTGTGTGTGTGTTTCAGTTAATAAAGTTTGGTTAGATATATGTATACAGAAAGAAACATAGACATACTGAAAACCCACAAATCATACAGAAATTACGTCACCATGTTCACTCAAGAATAAAGGGGAAGTAATAAACCGTCTTTTTGGTTGGTCTAATATCGTTTTGACAAAACTGAAACAGGAATTCCACTGATAAATTTCTTCCAGTCAATTTCCACTGTTCATTTTTTCTGGAAATTGGTAAAATTAACATGCTGTAACCGTACTAGCATTGGTGTATTTTCCCTTGTGCTGGATTCGTAATAATATATTTTGTCTAATTTGATATAGTTTTCCTTTCCTATAGAAGGTTTTCTATGATTAGTGTGAGGTTTCATTAGTTGAAAGACTTCAAAGTTGGAAATAAGAAAAGAAAGTAAAGTGTAGTTCTTTTGCAGGGGAAAAGGGATGAAATATTGGTTGCTTTGGCTGAAAAAGCAGACAAGTATAGGATGGAAGAAATAACGATTAAAACAGACAGTAAATGATACAGTACATGCATAAAATGTACTGATTATATAAGTAACTATCCGTCTGAAATCCACTGGGTATTATATCATTTCAAGTTCATGAAAAAGTACATAAGACACAAAAACAATATTAAAATCTCTACAACCATAATTGGTAAGCTAATTTGGTAATTCAATTGCGGTAAAAACAGAGAACATTAGGATAAGATATATATTTAAAAATCCAGAAGATAAAAACAATATCAGTCGCAATCACCACCAGCACCAGAACAGATTTCAGCATCACTACCAGTACCGTAAGAAGAAGAAGAAGAAGAAGAAGAAGAAGAAGAAGAAGAAGAAGAAGAAGAAGAAGAAGAAGAAGAATAACAACAACAACAACAATAGCAGCAGCAGCAACAGCAGCAACAACGACAACATTGATGAAGATGACAACTTGAACATAGACAGAATACCGCTAAGTATTTTGCCCGGCGTGGTAACGATTTTACCGCTCGCTGCATTCAATAATAATAATAATAATAATAATAATATTAATAATAATAATAATAATAATAATAATAATAATAATAATAATAATAATAATAATAATAATAATAATAATAATAAAAATAATAATAATAATAATAATAATAATAATAATAATAATAATAATAATAATAATAATAGACTCAAGTTATGGGTAGTAATATCTCTGCAGTCTTGGTTGACAATCTTACTAGAGATGCTGTCTCGTGAAGAATACCGGCAGGTAGCCAAACTTAAAACTCATACCTGAATGTTGAGTGAAAATATCTAATACAAATGTATTAAATAATATTGTTAATGAAACTGGAACAAAAGGTGAAAGCCTTTCGCCCTGCAGGTGCCCTGTGGTTGAGCAGCGCAGGTCCGGCCGTCACCCATAGACTGCTTGTACACAAAGCCAGAAGCAGGATAAGAAGGTGGGATAAGGAGGCAAAGTGAACGGTAATTATATGCTGGATTGGGAGTGAAACAGAGTGCCCATTATAAGTGTTACAAAAGATTTCCTCCCTGGCACGACCAGAATAATCAGGAGAGTATTGGACGAATGATACAGTATGAGGCAAGTAGTAAGCCCCCTACGCATACAAGACTCAAGGAGCTCCAACAAAAGCTGTGATAAAGAGAAAATAATAATAATAATAATAAACCCTGTGCTATCTTCCCCTCTCCGTCTGTGTCCTTGCAAACCATCCATTTCCCTCAAGTTAGTAAGAAAAACATATACACACAATTTTCCATACATTCACAGAAAATACTGCGATTGTAGACTAGTAAAAAGACGTAGATTTTCAAAGTAAACAATCTTAAAGAGAAATGTTAAAACAGAAATCACTCAGAAAAGAAAGAAGGCGTCAATTAGGTAAAAAGTAAAAGTTAAATACTGAATTCTAAAGCTTAATCATTAGCTAATACGAGCAAAATTCACAAGTTTTGTTTAAACTATAATTGTCATCAACATTTCATAAATAAATAAAGTTGTTAATGGACGTTACACAATATTCATATTTTATTTATGAAGAATACATAGAAATTTCGGACGTTTTGTAAAATATTGATTGCAATAAGTGTAAGAGTAAATTGTATTTCTTACTGATTAGTCACATTTAAGTTTTACTAGTATATTATAGATCATTATTGTAATCATTAATAACTACTTAAATATTCTGTATATTTTGTGAAAACTTTTAATGGTTCCATTAAAATATTTCACAATTTATTTGCAGTTATATACAAATACAAACCCCCACAATATATATATATCTGAATAATAGTTTACATTCCTTCATTATGTTCCTATATGTATAGTAAACACATGATTTTTTAAGTAAATGCACTCATGCCCGCACCGACGTACACATATGAATTGATGATTCACATCGATTCTGATTCATTTGTAACTTTTATCGTTAGAGATAGGGGAAATAAACAAGCTATTGGTGTACATGTTCTCTGTCTGGTTGGCAATATTTCTTTGGTAGATCATCATGCATGAACAGTTATCATGTATGTATGTATGTATGTATGTATGTATGCGTGTATGTATCCCAAAATGTGATAATTTTTCAGTTTACAATTGTGGAAGTGTAGACAGTTTTGACCGACAGATTTGCTATATTTGCTATATGTCGGTTTGATGTTATTGACAACTGTACTTTCATTGACTTGGCTGGCTTTTGCTCTTTATGATGGTGTGAGTTTGGAGGATTTGATCCATTCTATGGTTCCTTTTGAGAAAAGGGATGTTCTGGAGGATGGAGTCGAAGGTTGCATTGTTTAGGGGGTTGTGCGTGATATCTATTGTAAGTTTTTTGTTGTAAATCCGTATTTAGTTTGGGCTAATGGTCCTTTTCACACTATAAATTATATTTGTCTGACATGTTATACATAAAGACACAAACACACACACACAAAGATGTATCTCTCTCTCTCTCTCTCTCTCTCTCTCTCTATATATATATATATATAATATATATATATATATATTATATATATATATATATATATTATATATATATATAATATAAACAAGAGGGAGTTATAATGCAGCGATTGGTCAAAATAATGATGACGTCCCGTTCCACTTGAATAAAGCCACCTAACGAAACGATTGGTCAAAACATTGATGACGTCACGCTACGCTAGATTGACCACCTAACAGGCATTATAAAACCGAGCATTTCACAAAAACCCACTAGAACCACCCAGCGAACTTCCACCATGGGTCATCACAATTGCTTAAGGTAAAAATGAATTCCTCGCTCTTTCGGAAACATCAATCTTCTGTATTGACCGCTTTCCACCACTTTGATCTGTTTTTTGTATTGAATACGTATCGCCACCGTGGGCCACTGCATCGAACACTTTGAACATATACTTCATACTATATATCAACTGTACATGAACTATATATCAACTATACATGAACTCTAAGATGTCTGACTCCGTTGTGTATTATAAATGAATTTCTTGTGTTTGACGGCATGAGCTGTCGCTTTTTATATATAACTTTTTTTGATAAGGTTCATTTCAGGAACTGAAACATGTTATAATGTATATACAAAAATTAAAAATTGTATAATACAGCAGCATTTTCGAACTTCATTTTTTACAAATATATACCTACTCGTATACGAGCTAATCCTATTATAAATATCATATCACGTACGAGCTCCCGAAAATGCCTGCTAAAATAGACACCAACGACATCTCCTCAATAAATGAAGAGATACTGAAAGAATTGAAAAGCATAAATTCAAACCTAACAGCAGTGTTAAACAAACTCAACTTAACACCTCGACCTTCTACACAAACTAACGAGGAAACCGAATCGAATAAAACACCCTCCGAAATATTCGAGAAAGTTGAAAATCTATGCGATACAATGACGACATTCTTCACAAACTTTACGAAACAAGAGCAACAAAAGAAGGAACACATGAGAAGAACCGAGCAACTTCAACATTACAAATAAAGAACCAAGTCCTCCCCCAATGGAGAACACTACAGCGAAACAGAAAATTCGCTTTTTGGAAAATGATACAAAATCAGAATAAAGCAGAGATTTACCAAAAATGGCTAGACTCAACACCCCTAGTCATACCCCGTAAATTACAAATCAAACCCATCTCGGAAGAACCAGAAGAACAAAGAAAACTTAGAGAAAAAATGTCATTCGAAAAAATGAAGATGGAAATAGAACTACTTAAGCTGAGAGCTAAAACGAATGAAGAAAAAGTAAAAACCATAGACGAGGAAATCAACGAAGAAGTCATCAAACTAATAGACGACAACAATACTGAAACATTAACAGCACTATGGAATGATGAATGTGAAAAAGAGGAACTTAAGTCCCTCCAACGATGGGAAAAGAGCGCCATCTGGTTTCTAGATTATGAAACCAACTTCAGAAATGAACACATATCCAACAACCCCTTCATAAAATTAAGCAAATCAAAACCAAATACCAATAGAACGGAACAACCACCAAGAAATCCGACCACACTCTACACCAGAAAAGTACACCTAAAACACACCCCACACTACCTACACCAACCCCAAAACACCTACAGAGGCCACCACACCAGTTCGAAAATAGACATACCAACAGAGCAGAACAACCACCAAGAAATCCAAACACACTCTACACCAGAAAACTGCATTTAAAACGCACCCCACACTACCTACACCAACCCCAAAACACTTATAGGGTCCCACCACACCATTCCACGAACCTAAGGGCCACAACATACAATACTATAAAATACAACCCACATAACCAAACCAAAACGCTACTACCAAACATCCACCCCAGGAACCAACCATACAACCATAACAAACCACAAATGCACTACGGAGGAAACAACTACCAACACAATACACCTGAGGAACTAAGACGTAACACTAGGTTCAACAACAGACTCCAGAACAGAGCACCACGAACTCACTCTGACAATTATAACAACATGAGACAGATAAATAATAGCTTTGAACATAACTACACCAACCATTTTTTAGACCCCACACACAGGAACAGGGACACACGATGGCAAAGGACAAACAAAAGAAACCTCAGGTAATTAAGATAATCAATCTCTCAAACAAAGAACTTACACCTAACGAAATAAGCATACTCTCCAAAGGACTTAAATTTACACCCACCCCACAACGTTCTAATTATTATGAAATGAAAGATGATATTTCGGAATTTTGCAGAAAATTAAGACTCACCGAGGCATTTCAAGACAAACAAATAGAGGAGGACTCAATAGCTAGAAACAAGAGCAATTACACCCCCACCAAAGGTAAGAATAAAGCCTTAGACCGCTATTGTGACTACATAACTAATTTCCCGTTTCAATTCATCAAGAAACAAAAACACAGCCCTAACTTCAACAAAAGAGAATGGAACGACCTCATCAAACTATGAGAAGACAAAACAATAACAATTAAGGAGGCAGATAAGGGCAACGCGATAGTAATAATGAATACAAACAATTATAAAAATTTAGTGCTATCCCTATTAAGAGATGAAACGTATTATGAAAGGGCCCAACAGTATAACCAGCAAAAAATAATGCATAACCTTAGGACATTAATCAACACATACCAAGAAGGACTCACGAACAAGGAGTATGAATACATCACTAACTTCAAATGCAAATCGAGTTTGTTCTATGGTATCCCTAAGGTACACAAAAGCCAAACCATCAGAGAAACGTGCAAAACATCCACCGACACACTCATCAAAATCCCTTCACCAAATGATCTTAAACTAAGACCGATAATAGCAGGGCCAGCATGTGAAACTCACCGCCTCAGCAATTTCTTAGACACACTTCTTAAACCTTTCCTAAAACACATCAAAAGCTACGTAAGAGACGATATAGATATGCTCAACCACCTCCCTAAAACAGTCAATGAGAAAACCCTTCTAGTATCATTCGACGTAGTTAATCTTTATTCTAACATCCCTCACAACCTAGGAATAGAAGCAATCACCTTCTGGCTGAATAACTACCCCTTTGAACTCCCAACTCGCATAAACAAAGACCTTATAATAGAAGGACTTAGATTCATTTTAGAGAACAATTATTTTATTTTTGACAATGATTTCTACAGGAAAAGATCGGGAACAGCGATGGGCACGCGTACTGCACCATCTTTTGCCAACCTAATGATGGGATACCTCGAGAAAATACTATACCGGATGACACTCGAGAAATATGGAAACACCTTCGCCACCTATATCCATAACAACTGGAAAAGATACCTCGATGACTGTTTCATCATGTGGGACAAAGGCATAGAGAAACTTGAGGAATTTAAAATTCAATTTAATGGAATAAATGACAATATACAATTCACGATGGACCACAACGAAAAAGAATTACCATTTTTAGACATCCTCATTAAGAAAACCGGCAACAAAATAGAGACAGATATCTACTATAAACCGACAGACTCTAAACAGTACCTACCCTTTGATTCATGCCACCCACGACACACTAGAATGAATGTCCCTTTTTGTTTAGCTAGAAGGATTTGCACCATAATATCAGACACAAACACCCGACACACACGTCTCCAGGAACTTAGAACCACACTCACAAATAGAAACTATCCACAGCCCCTAATAGACAGTGCAATCCAACGGGTACTTAAATTAAGTATAGAAGACCTGAGACAAACAAAACCAAAAAAGAAAGAACAATTAAAAACCCTTCCCTACATCTCTACACACAACCCACTCAACAATGAGGCCTTCAACACCATACTACAAAGCACAGCCCCACTAAAGGCAGACCCAAAGATGAACCGGATCCTCGAAACACACACCATCATTAAAAGTAAACGGCAACCAAAATCCTTGAAAAGGATTTTAACCCAAGCCACACTGCACTCAACATCAACCACAAAACCAGCAGTTAGAAAATGTGGAAGGCCCAACTGCGGAATCTGTGTCATCTTGAAAGAAGGATCAGAATTTATACTGGAACAAGGCCACCAGTTCACCATTAGAACAAACTTCACCTGCGCATCAGAAAACTTAATTTACGTCATAACATGCGCAGGCTGCAATAGGCAGTATATAGGCCATACAAAAAATAGCTTACGTAACAGGATGGCGGTGCATAAATCACAAATTAGAAACCCTGATTACCGCAAAATACCGGTCAGCGGACACATAGATAGATGTGCTGGAAATGTAAATCCGAAAGTTACAACTAACCCGCTCTATAAATTCAGTGACAACGCAACCTTCACACAACGCCAAAATAAAGAACTATATTTCATAAAAAAATTTAGACCAAGTTTAAACACCCTGGGCCAGGAATACTAAAACAAAAGATAAGTCCTCCGAAAAGGAGAACCAAATTTCACCACGGCCGCTACTTCAAACAGACACTCACTCTGACGGAAATATGCCTTAGTAAAAAAGGAAAAAAATTCTTTCGTGCAAATCTGACCCTGATACATACGATACAGCTAAGGGTCAGACCCGATTCTGATTGGTCAACAAGTTGATGACGTCTAGCTCTGCTAGAATGGACAGGATACAAACAAGGGACAGTCATTAGTCAGAATATTGATGACGTCCTTTTCTGCTTGAATAGTCACCTAACAAGTACAGACAGGGGGCAGATCTAATGTAGCTATAAGTCGTGATTGGGCAGAATCTGGATGACGTCCTGCTATGCTTGACTAACGAAGCGACTGGTCAAGACAGGAAACAAACAAGAGGGAGTTATAATGCAGCGATTGGTCAAAATAATGATGACGTCCCGTTCCACTTGATTAAAGCCACCTAACGAAGCGATTGGTCAAAACATTGATGACGTCATGCTACGCTAGATTGACCACCTAACAGGCATTATAAAACCGTGCATTTCACTATAAAACCGAGCATTTCACAAAAACCCACTAGAACCACCCAGCGAACTTCCACCATGGGTCATCACAATTGCTTAAGGTAAAAATGAATTCCTCGCTCTTTCGGAAACAACAATCTTCTGTATTGACCGCTTTCCACCACTTTGATCTGTTTTTTGTATTGAATACGTATCGCCACCGTGGGCCACTGCATCGAACACTTTGAACATATACTTCAAACTATATATCAACTGTACATGAACTATATATCAACTATACATGAACTCTAAGATGCCTGACTCCGTTGTGTGTTATAAATGAATTTCTTGTGTTTGACGGCATGAGCTGTCTCTTTTTATATATAACTTTTTTTGATAAGGTTCATTTCAGGAACTGAAACATGTTATAATGTATATATAAAAATTAAAAATTGTATAATACAGCAGCATTTTCGAACTTCATTTTTTACAAATATATATATATATATATATATATATATATATATATATGATGGCATTGCATCAACATCTTGAGGATCTTCAGAACTGACCTAATGAGTAACTTCCCTAGCCAAAGCTTGACAGATAAATAACTATTGTACAGAAATATTATCTGAAGGCTAATAAATTTCATATAACACACCAAACTTTCGCGGGATAGCTTCCAGAGAAATTCCTGTACACGACATCGAGTATTAAGAAACATCGAACGTCACAGACCAGGATGTAGTGAATGGTAGATGTCGATATATCGCCGTTATTGTAGTTTATCAATTCCATATGTTCGTATGATCTCGAAACAAACAGAATTGCTGGTCTATGACCTATATGGAAATAGGCTGAAGCCTATTTGCTGATATACTGCAGCCTAGCACGCATGAAATAAAATAAATCAAGAATTAAAGGCAACTGTAATAATAGAGAAATATCGGTATCTGCAATTCTGGGCAACCGTGGCGAGTTGTTTCGCCTGGTCTCTGACATTCGGCGTTGTGTAAGGATCTTTCTGCACCAAATTTGGCGTGTAAATGAAATATGTACACGATATTTTAGCAATAGAAAATTCACGCGAGCGCACGCACATACACACACTATATGTACACGTGCACACACGCACACATACACATATTAGAAGAGATAGATAGATCTTTGAGGCTTCCAACAATGTACTTCTCTATTTTCTTTTCGACATCACAATATAAACGCCCTGCTGAGACAATGCCTTCATATATATATGAATGTGTGTGTATATGTGTGTACGTGTGTATATGTGTGTGTGTGTGTGTGTGTGTGTGTGTGTGTGTGTGTGTGTGTGTGTGTGTGTGTGTGTGTTTGTATTTATGCATATGATGTCAAACAAATATATTTTGTATAGTAGTGTGAACAGGACCAGTACCCCAAGCCGAAACATCAATCTTGTTTCGAATAATAACTCAGAATCTTCAGAACTGACTTAATGAGTAACCTCCTCAGTCAAAGCTTCATAGCTTAAAAAAAAAAAAAACTCTTATACAAAACCAAATTATTTGAAGCATAACAAATGTCATTTAACATAACGATTCTACTGACCGGGAAGTATTTGATATTCATTATACAAACATTTTATTTGAATGGCATAAAGTGAAAAACTTTTACCTATTTCTAATTGAGAAATATCATCGTCTACCTGTTCTTTTTCAACTCATAATCACACGGGGTAGAACTAGCTTCGTTGATGAGGAATAACAACGAAACAACCATAGTCAAAATAACGTTCTAAAGTCCTCTTAGTATTTGTATTGTTATGTCTGCATGTATACTAATATTGTTTTAATAGCATTGGATAGAATTGCTGGCAAAATAACTTACAACTGCTAAGATAATATTCTCATGATGTAAACTGAATTACTTTGCACATACTGATCTGCTTTCAGAAATGTACATATATACATGACAACACTCCATGTAACACTTTCATAATCACTAGTGAATTTGTTCAAATTCGAAATAGTATAACAGACTCAGTATTAATCCGGCCAATTCATACATTTATTTATTTCTCATAGTTTCTGGGGATTTCTCTAGAAACGAAATCACCGGCACTCAGTACCACGAAGCGGAACAGATTACGTTTATTGTAATACATAGTTTAATATAACAAGTTTAACTTCTTGAAACAAACAAATAATATTTGTATGCACTATAGAAATATTTATATAATCATGAATAAACAAAATAAAAAAAATTGTGTACTGTGTAGGATATATTAGATATATATACTGAATTACATATGGCTATATTGCAATAACGTATGTAGTAAGAGATTTCAGACACAAAAGTTACATAAATATATATGTATATAATGAGTAAAGTTAAACGGAATATGTTTGACTTATTTCTCCATTTCTAGGTCTCAGGAAAGTAAATCCGAGTTAAGTTTTATTTTAATCGCAAGATGAATATATGCCAAACACTATATAATGTAATACACATTGGCTTAAGAGCAAATCAAATTTTAATTCTCTCATAATTTATTGGCTATTGCTTAGCTATTACTTAATCGATATTTACTACAGCATTTATTTTCTGCTTATGTTGATTCAATGGAAATATTAATTTCCTAGCATATTTATCTTCACTGAAAAATAAAATAAAGGAAAGAAAGAATATGAAGAGATCAGAAGCGAAACGCTTAAACAAACAACGCCACATTGGTCCCATTTAAGATGGACTACTGATTTTTACAATATATCAGGTACATTTTAATTGGTTTAGGATATTGTATTTAGGCAACAATAGCGATATATTTGGAAAGAGACGATGAATAGTAGTGAGAGGCTGAAATTTCATTATGAGCAGATATCCTTATATAGCGCAATTTATAATACGGTGATCAGTCAATTAGTGATGTCAGAGTCAACGGTTGCTTACTGAACGTCCGGATAGGATCATTACGTGATCAATACTATTATTTTAGGGCCCATGAATATTCATATTCTATCAAGTGTAACGTTGGAAATCAGAAAATTAATTCTTTGCATGCTTGAACAGCAAGTGATATGGGAACAAAAAAAAGAAAAGTAAAGAAAACAGTCTCGAGTGATTATAACGGTAGCGTACTCCTCACTTCCACCATCTTTCTATCTTTTCATTTCTCATTTAATATCTGTATTTTTCTGATTCTTACTTTCCCTGATTCTCGCTGCACCATCCTTATCCATAACCTCTTTTAATCTATATAAACTTTCTCCATCGATATTTCTACATTGGACTACCATTTACTTCGTTTTGGTTTGCCGGTCATTCTGTATGTCTATGCGTTTCGCTGAAGGTTCGTTTTCAACGATCAGTCCTTTTAATAATTCAATTATAATCTCTCTATTATTCTCTATTGTGGTATCTATCTCTTTCTTTTTCCTCCTGAATCTGTCTCATTGTTACTACTGATTTCTTGCTCCTACTTTATTTTAAAGAAATACTTCCTTCATTCCTCCCTCCCTCTTCCACGCATTCTCTATCTACGTTTCTCCTTCTCGCTCTCACATACAAAATATGTTATTCAGCTTATATCTGTCTCTATATTTATCCCAGTTCGTATGTACATCCGTTATTTTAAGGTACAATATTTATCTTTCGTTTTCTCCTGTGACAGCATTATCTGTAATTTATACATATATTTTCTATCCCCGCCCCCAGTCTCTTTCCTTCTTTCTTTTTTTCTTCTTTCCTTTTTTCTTTTCTTCTTTCTTTTCTTCTATCTTTCTTTCTATCTTTCTCTCTCTCTCTTTCTCTCTATCCCTCCATCACAATTTATTTACCATTTTTCCCACTCCTCTCTTCCTGCAGCACTTTCGTCTGCATGACAATACTTATATTATCTCCAGTTTGGTTGTAAAGATATATAATTTTTAGTCAATATTTCTCATTTCGTCACACACAAATACACACAACAAATGCACAGACGCACGCATGCATGATCCGGAGACACAAACTCATAGACAGACACAAACCCGCACCCACCTTCCCTGACAAGCAGATGCACACACATATATAATCTCTCCGTCCAGCTCTGTCTAAATTTCTCCACCCTATTTCCGATGATAGTTGATGTATGCTTAGCCACGATTGCCGTTAGCCACCACTTTCAATGGCGTCAATCTTCACAATTGTATTTATCTCTAAGTGATTTTTTATTTATTCCTCTCTTTATTCTGGACAATACTCACGCAGTTCTCGTGACTTATTGATTTATAAAATGGCCCACTTGGCATCGGATACATTATTTTAATATTTCCTGAACTATGGTTTCACGATAAACTGAAGACATGATTAATAAAGACGATATGCAACAACTATGAACTGCAGTGTCATTCGTACATGAATATATATGCATGTATATATACACATGCGCGCATAAACATATACATATATAAATATGTAATTATGTGTATATATACCGATACATGTGTGTGTATGTGTGTGTGTGCGTATGTATATGTGTCTGTGTGCGTGTGTCTATTCACAAGGGTGTAAGCAATTGTTTATGCATTCAGAGGAAACAGAGCACAATAAATTCTGCAGATTTATTATTTTACAACCGACAAAACGTTACGTCAATGATGTAAAGACCGACCGAGTTTTTGTGTTACTCGGTATCGGCCTTTATCGAACTGCAATGCGCTGTGATTGAAACGTTCAGCTTTTGACTCACTCGTATATCTCTGAGCTAATATAATGAACACACACAGAAACACAAACACATACTGGCACACACACATTTAGTATGTATATATGTGTGTGTGTATGTAATGGATATATATTTACATATATATATATATGCGTTTGTTTGTATGTATGTATGTATGCCTTCTGATTGTTTAAAGATATATATATAGATGTAAATTGAAAAACATTGGGATAGATTGTGTATGCTCCTATGTTTGGGTGTGTGATTGTTGGCGAGCGATCGAGAAGGAAAGAGAGTGAGAGGGGAGACAGAAAAGAGAGAGATAGAGTGTGTGTGTGTGAGAGAGAGAGAAAAGTTATAGACAGAGCGTGAGATAGAAAGATTAAGATGTGACATATGTATCAAGTCTGACTTATAATTGGAAGACAAGGTTTTTAACACTTACACGAAGGATAGTATATAACAACGACAACTTTCGATAGGGCCTTCAAGATTAACGGGCAGTAAGAGTGGCATTATATTCAGATATGTTTTATGGATCAAGATTCCCGCTAATTTTAACGTAAACACGGTTACTGCGGTCAAAGTGACCAATTATTAATTCTACCTAATAGTGTATTAAACAATGAATATATTACCATTTCTAATGAAGGTATCAGTAATTCCGAATAGTTTAGGTAAATATTGGATTCAGTTTACATATATTCTTGCCTGCATTCTTTCTTAACATAATAATGGCAATGTACAAATGATAAGTATGAAGACAATAGCTTTGATATTATTAATAGAGAAAAATGAAAGAAGTAGGTGACAATGGGAGCCTGAATAGATACATTTTTGTTATAACACATTGAATGCTCTATATTTCGTTTACGAATTTCCGTTAGATTTAAAAATTGCTTTTTGTCCATTATACGTCGGGAAAATTGATATAATTTCTGTTCATAAATCGAGGGAATAATCTATATTTATATTATTTGCAATAAAATAATGCTTTCTTTTATATCTTCAAACAAAGTAGAATTCTTTGAAGAGTATATATGAGTTCTATATTATCTACTTGTACTGATATTACCAGCCGTGTAGCAATGATGAACAAACTGAAGACTACATAGAATTGATTTGTGGAAGGAAAAGGACAAAATAAATTGCATTGAAGAATTAGTAAGTGATAACTGTGTCTCTTCGGAATTATAGCAGTTCTACAAATTTACGGATAACATTTTCTACAGTGAATAGAAAAGCATCCAAATTACTAATATTTATAGGAGCACCGGTGTTATCCCAATCATCATGTGTGGACAAAGATAGGAATTCGGTATTATGAAAGAGTAATTTAGCATGATGCATTCGGTTTTCTGGCATTTGCAGTATTCAAACTGGTTGTTACAAAGAGAAAGAAAACACGGGAAGAAGGAAACAGGGATAAAGAAAGAGAGAGAGAGTGAGAGAGAGTAATAGAATAGAGATAATGGGTTGCGGTAAGGGGTAAGAAATAGAAAGAGAGAGGAATGTATGTAAACAGAGGGAATGAAGGAGTGTAATATATCGTGGCAGAACATGGCAAAATAGAACAGGAAATTACGTGGAACGTGGCAGAATAGAGTGCAAAGATGTGGAAGAAAAGAAATAAGGCGTATCAAAGATTAATGGGTCAAGGAAAAGAAACTTGGCAAGGAGAGTAAAGAGATACCAGCCTACGAAAGAAATATGTAGCCTGAATGAAGTTATCTACAAGTATATAGATAAATAAATAAATTAATA
>NC_042997.1:35958225-35990725 GCF_006345805.1 Octopus sinensis
CGATTTTGTTTATGTCTATTGTAAAAATCAATGGCAATAAGAATTTCTAAAAGCATGACTGCCTATGGTGACCACTATGCATATTAAACTGACATAAAGGGAGGTAACTATATTTTCAGTATATTTTACTGACAAGTTTACCATTACGCTCTTATTCAAAAATATTTATTGATTGAATGCATTGTCATTGTAGTACTGGTAGGTGCCGTGTCTTTGACTTCTATGAAATCGATTAGAAAACGACTTGGTGCGGGAGCAACCAAGCCAAAATGTAGTTTCAATGGCCTTTGAAAACGTACGGTCATATTGAGCAATATTGCCTTACATATGCATCCGCAAAGAGGAATGTGGCGTTATCACATCTAGAATATCCATGACTATAGGTCTACTTAGTGTTGACATAGTTTAACCAATTACAACTGTCGTAACAACGGTTGTATAATCAGCTACTTCACGTCTATTTTAAGAATTGTGTTAAATTTAAGCATTGTCCTTGTCAATGCCTAATTACAGCTAATGACGCCGGTTGGGTATATAAGCATTTCAAATAAGGAGCGATACTGATTTCAAGTTATTGATCTGTGAACTGTTGCACCTTTAAACACTTGTATAGTTTACTATATATTTACTCTTTATGCACTAATCACTTAGAATGTAAGAAGTGAAGGCAGGTTTTGAATTGTATTAATGTTACAAAATAAAAACAAATCCCAGTATAGAAGCATGTTTAGTGGCGTTAAAGACATAGCCTTGTATATGTTGCATGATGTAACTATATTATTATTGGATCATGTTAAAAGAAGTGTAAGTGCATATCACTTGTTTGTATTCCTGGCGTATTTCATTCGGTATCCCCAGAAGAATGAATTCTCACTCCATTCCGACATTTCCTGCGAAATGATTTCTTACACTGTTTTGATTAAATAATATGTTACTGAAGTTTTTCATCTTTTATCACTGATACGTAGCATAAGCGACCAAAATATTAGTTATTGTTTCAAATATTTTTTTATGATATTAATTAGATATTGAGTTCAGTATATGCTACAAATATTAGTATAAGTTTAAATCGATGTTTCGCAAATTATATATGTATGTATACGATATATATATATATAATATATATATATATATATATATATATATATATATATATATAAATATATATGTCTATATATATATAATATAAATGATATATATATATATATATATATATATGCATATATACATAGTATTTGTACATACATCTATACGCATCTCTCTCTCTCTCTCTCTCTCTCTCTATATATATATATATATATATATATATATATTTATATTCTTATATGATTGAATATATATGTTTGTGTGTGTGTGTATCTGTGTGTCGGTGTATGTGCATGATTCAAAATCGTGCAAAAGGAAGAAAAACAAAACAAGTGGTTGGCTAAGTGATTGCACAAGATGAATTGACCGGAAGAAAGGATTTGGTTGCTGACACCAGTGGCAAGGGAGACAACTGTAATCTGTCTAAACTGTGTATGCGTTGACATATGTGTCTCTGTGCGGACACTTTGTGTGTGCTTAAATGTGAGTGGGCGAGTGTGAGTATGCGTGCGTGTGTTTATGAGTGTCGGTGTTCATGTGAGCGAGTGTTCGTGTCTCTGTAATGAATTGGAGTGTGATTATGGGGCTGTTGGATAAAGTGCATGTGTGTATGGAATTGATGTGTGTGTGTGTTTATATTCAGTGTCGCTGCGTATGTAGATGTGTTTAAGTACGCTTACATGTATGTGTGAAGGAATCTGACACATACGCCTCGTGGGAAGACATGCGATTTTGATATGGATAAAGGTGCAGGGGTAGGGGTAAAAGGAGGTAGGGGTTAAATGGTGTGGCTGATTGACTTTACACATTGTACGATACGTGGGGCTAAGATTTATGTGTGGGTGCTGGTATGTGTGGTGAGAAGGGGAGTGTCTGTGTGCGTGTGCATGTTTGTGGGTGTATGTATATGCAGTAGGGGCATAATGAGGTATGTGGACTGCATACTGAATAGGTACGGTGTAGAGAAAGTAGAGAAAGGAGATAGTATAGAGGCAGGTGTACATGTCTGTGGTGGTGGGTTTAGATGATAAGAGCTGACGAATTGACATCAAAAGAGATTAAAGAATGAAAAAAAGAAAACATACACATGCTCTCAATGGAGGCGCGATTACGGGTGGCTACTGAGTAGTCCAAACTGCTGTAGGATATGAGCGGTCCAGCGGCAGTGGTAGGAGAAAGGAATACCGTTGCCAAGTCTTACATCCCGGTGATGCTCGGCAAACCGGTCAGATAAATACGGATTTCTTTGGTCAAGGCAGACAGAATGACAAAGAGAGCGGATGCACGGTCAATTGATCGGGTAAAGACGGTTTGGATAACACTGGATGGATATTTGTTGGTTGAAGTGGGATGCTATGAATTGAAGCTCGAAGTCATGGTTCCAACACCACAAAGTCAGCGGAGGCGGAAGAAATGAGAATAAGGGATGGAAAGTTTGATATACGTGGGGACAAGGAGATGTTGAGGTAGGTGTATAAGTGTGGGGGGTTATAGTGAATGGAAGTAGAAAGATAGGAATTGGGGAGTGTAATAGAAACATAGTGAAAGTAGATAGAGGTGCTGTAGACAGAACAGGAAAATTAGATAGAGAGAGATGGAAGACCTGAAGGAAAGACAGGAATGAGACGAGATGTATGCGGTGGAGTGAAGCACATTCTCTCTCGCATGTCCACTCCCTGAACCAGATGGTAAAATTCACACGCGAAAAAAAAAATCAATTTCGATAGAGAACAAGTTCAGCCAATAGGAGGAAGATCGATAATTATATCGTGTGTCTGAAAGTACAAGTTTACATACGTACCCCTGCATGTACGTATGTATGTATGTATGTATGTATGTATTTATGTATGTATGTATGTATGTATGTATGTGTGTATGTATGCATGTATGTATGTCTCTCTGAGTGAGCATTATGATTGTTCGCCTGTGCAATCGTACGTGTCTACTATGTTAATAATCTAAATATTTTCGGGTTTAAACATTTTTTTCTTTAATTTCATTCTATATTTTCTTAATAGTTCTTATTGTTTATTTAACATAGAACCGTAAGTGCCTTTAGTCCATTAAAATTTTATAGACTTGCTCTACATTTTCAGAAAGCAGTTGATGACTGGCAGATTTGTTACTACCTTTTAACCATTTTTTTCTTGAGTGGCTGTTGCAAGTGATTTAATGACGAAAACCAATTACCGTTCGCTTAAGTACCTTAGAGTTAATCGTAAATCATATATAAATCTAACAGTATTGAATTACAAAGTTTTTGTATAATCCTTGTTCAGTAATATAATTGTTAGCATGCGAAAAGCTAATATATGATTCACTGAGAAAATGAAAATGAGAGGCTATAGAAATTTTAATGAACGTAGAAAAGATAATGTTCCAGGCTGAGTGTAGACGTATGCCCATAAAACTTTTGAAGTAATAGTAGATCCATCACTAACTACGTAATTTTATCCATCTTACCGCGTATTTGCGAAACAGGTGATATCTTAATCACTGTTTTCCTCTATGAGTTCCAACCTACTATTGAATAAGCATACCGTCACTAATTGATTCATCTAGTAAAACTACTGAAGAAAACAGAAATATAGGAACTTATTGTCCGTTACTGATATGCTTCTACACTCTTCAGCGCTATAAGCATATATATATATATATAATATATATATATATATATATATATATAATATATATATATATATATAGTTTCAGATGAATGTGGTACTTAAGGTAAGGCACCAGAATTTAGTATGGTATTATCCATATAAATGAAAATAGGGTGATTATAATCAAAATAAGCAACAATGATATCCAGAGGTAATGCAGTACGATCGTTTCATGCGACTCCATTTAATTGAACAATGCAAACATTGCATCAATTTAAAATGTAGAGCAATCTTCAGCTGCATAAAAATATAGAATTTAGTTAAATTCGAAGGATTCATTTGTATAGTTTTCTTTTTATCCAAAATCACCTATCCAATATCCTGCTGGTTGTGTACCCAATTATTCATACCCAAATGCTGGTTATTGCATGGCAATCTCGTCATTGAGTGTCACATATGGGCGGGGGTAAAAGTGGTTTACCATTAATTTATACAGCAAATAAGAAAATGGGAGGATACAAAATGACATACATCAGTCGGTAGACATTCCAGTGGGTCTATTTATTCCAAAACATAAAAAAGTATTAGAAGAAAACGGTTCCTTACGGCCGTTTTTGCCAAGAGGCAACGAAATCCTCCTTGCCATCTCCATCTCTACTATAGGGATGGGCAGATAAAGTTTTGATGATGAGTGTCAGTATTAAGAAGGGCAGAAAAAGAATTGGACAAACATGAGGTTGGGGGAGAGGTACAACTTATTATAATGAATATAGGAAGGGGAAATAAGCCACAAACCTCCCGTGATGTATTCCTGGATCCCTGTTACTTCGTCCAACGGTGGATAGGTGATTATAGGATAATAATGAAAAGCACACTGAACCTATTGTTAACTATTTTATGTATTAGCCCTCCTAACCACTTATACCATCGAAAGAAGCCTAGAGGCACACACATAATCCAAACTTTATCTGCCCATCCCTACAGAATACTGAAGAGATGGAGATGGCATGGAGGATTTCTTTGTCTCTTGACAGAAACGGCCGTAAGGAACTGATCTTTTGATTTCCTTGTAATATGTGAAACACATAATTACTACATGTGTATGTTTTCTCCATTTTCTTATTTGCCGTATATATATGCTCTTATTTGTTTCAGTCATTTGACTGTAGCCATGCAGGTGCTTCACTCTTAGCCGTACAAATCGATCCCAGAACTTATTCTTTGTAAGCCTAGTAACTTAGACACACACACATACCCCCATATATATATATATATATATATATATATATAATATATATATATATATATATATATATATATATATATATATATATACATACGATGGGCTTCTTTCAGTTCCCGTCTACCAAATCCACTCACAAGGATTTGGTCGGGCCGAAGCTATAGTAGAAGACACTTAACGAATGTGTCAAACTGTGAGACTGAACCAGGAACCATGTGGCTGGTAACCAAGCTACTTACCAGACAGCCACTCCTGCATACATATATAGCATTTATGCACATATACAAACAGAAACAGGCACACGCACATACATGCACACATTCGTGTGTGTGTGCGTGTGTGTGTGTGTATGAGTGCGTATGGGTCTGTATGTGTACGCAAATGTGTGTGTTTTAGATTAGGTGGATTTATTTATTACAAGTCTAGGACGGCAAGGCACCTAGTATGACCTTCACCACTTTAGTTGAATCGGACTCGCATTATTCAAAATATCCGATTATGATAAGTGTTCAAGTTTTCCTTTCTGCCTTGAAATTTTTATATAATAATTTATAGTTTTTAAGCACACTATTTCTTTTTTACCTATTATCCCATAGTAAGCTGTTGTCTCCTTTCTTAATTTTATATCCTAATGAAGGATCAACATATATATATAAGGCGTCGAGCTGGCAGAATCGTTAGCACGCCGGGCGAAATGCGTAGCCGTATTTCGTCTGCCGCTAGGTTCTGAGTTCAAATTCCGCCTAGGTCGACTTTGCCTTTCATCCTTTCGGGGTCGATAAATAAAGTACCAGTTACGCACTGGAATCGATATAATCGACTTAAACCGTTTGTCTGTCCTTGTTTGTCCTCTCCGTGTTTAGCCCCTTGTGGGTAGTAAAGAAATATATATATATATATGCCCACACACGCATACATACTTGCTGACGTACACTCAGCTTTGTACCTGTTGGATACTAAACATTCATACATGAGTGCTATTAAAAAAACAGAGACTCCGTATGAAAATATAAATGATAATCTCGAACTATTTTCAAATAAAAGATTTGTATCGTTTCTTTATAAAATGATGAACATTTTTGATATATATTGAAAACTCCGACAACGGTGACGACATCTTTCCCTTTTATACACATATAAATCATTATATAGTGCAATTGTTAGACTTACCTTAAATGTTTTTTTTACCCCTTCCCGAAACGGTACTTCCAATTCTCTAAATTTTTGTGGAAAGTTTTTTTTTCTCTCTCTCAATTTCTCCTACTTTAAGTAACTCACACGCACGGACTTTTATTTCAAACATGTAATATTGATTACTTAATATTTACTATTTAATGTTTACGTAGAAAGAGCCTAACCAAACTTCGTACATTTTTTATCGAGATTCTTCCTAAGCTGCCAGAGATACTGGCAGACAATCACAACACATTGCAGTTTTGATCAACATTTGCAACGTAAACAAATTTCCACACACCTCTTTTCATTTGATTGATAAGAATCACATTCATGTCCACACGTTGTCATATATTTATGAACGTACAACACTCATCCACCACACACACACACACACACACACACACACCACACACACACACATATATATATATATATATATAAATGTAACAGTGTGTGTATATAGGACTCGTCTACGTATATATTTGTGATTTGATATGCTAGCCTAAATATGAATTTACGTATGAAGGTTTGACTGCTCATTTATCGTGAAATCGTTTACGAACTTAGCCTAATGCAATTTCCTGCTCAAGCAGCTGTGTCATTGCTTGGGCCTGCTATGGAAAACGTATCCTCTGTTGAGGGTCTGTATTTGGGTTTAATATCAAAGAAGCAGATATCTTAACAAATAATAATTTGCAAAATGAACTGCACATGAATTAATCATTGAGTTTCATCCTTGCTAATATGTAGAAAGCGAATATGAAAAAAATATTTAATTATGCTATTTATCATATTTATGTGTTATATCATATTCCATAATTATATTACATTACATTTAGGTGGTGAGCTACCTGATCGATATATGCTTAGGGCATTTCATTGGTCATTAGTTTCGGAGATCATATCGTGGCATGGTTCATTTTACCTTTCGTACGTTCCATTAAATAAGTACCAGTTGTAAAGTTTGATCCTACACCGCAAAATATCAGGTCTCATGCCTATACAAGAAAGGGTTTTATATATATATATATACCGATATATATATATATATATATATATATATATATATATATACCGGTGTAAACACATAAATGTGAAACAAGGTGGAAAAAGAGAGTACTCAAATACCAGTGGTAGAGTAATATGCTTTATTTCAAGCAGCAGAAAATTCAACAAAACTGTTACTCTGAGTTTCTCGTTGCCGTTCATCGGACAGTTTTTGCTAGAATAGAACCGATATGACAAATCGGTTCTATTCTGGCAAAAACTGTCCGATGAACGGCAACGGGAAACTCAGAGTAACAGGTTTTGTTGAATTTTCTGCTGCTTGAAATAAAGTATATATATATATATAGTAAGATAGATAGATAGATATGTTTATATAGTTAAACAGATAAATAGTAATATATACACACATATTTTTAAACGATATATAATATATCTGATGAAATATAGTTATAGTGCTTTCGGGATTTATTGAGTTCTTCAGATTTAACTTTGACAAAATATGCGTTGGTTTTCGTTCAAGTCATTGAAATATATGTCTTGACAAAGGTTTGTTGAATTTTTCTAGTCTTTCTTATCTCTGATTTGCTTTCTCGACAGCATAAATTATATTTATAATATCTCTGCAGTAATTTCATCTCTCTCTCTCTCTCTCTCTCTCTCTCTCTCTCTCTTTTTCTTTCTCTCTCCCTTTCACACACACTTTCCTTTCCCGTCTATCACTATTTCAGTCTTTCTCTTACTCTCTCTGTCTGTTTCTGTCTCTTCTGTCTGCCCCCCTCTCTCTCTCTCTCTCTCTCTCTCTCTCTCTCTCTCTCTTGTATTCGATTTATAAAAAGAAAAAGGGTAAATTTTTAAAATGTAATATTTCATTAGAAAATATCAAAGGATATGCCCTGAATGTCCGTCTGCTTTTCCGTGTTGATAGATCCTATTTTTTAGAACGTTAATAGCCATTTTATAACTTTCCGGATAATTACCGACTTTATTTAAGCTACATCCTTCAGATCAAGATTTTGGTTGATGGACATTTTCTTTATGAATGAGAGGATTGCATAGTAGTTAGCAGAAATAGCATTACACTGTAACTGTAATGAAACGCCCCAAAAATGTAAATGGCTCTAAAAAGGAAAGGCTATTGAAAAGTGCATGAAGGAAGGGAAAATTAATGGAGACAGAAATGACAGAAACGGGATAATAATGGAGCAAAATTTACGCGCTGACAAGTAGGGTGAGCTTCCGTGTGCACTCTTCTTTACTAATCGCTTGAAAAATTGCCAAAAAAAAAATATATATGGTCCAATATTCACCAAATTTTAACAAATGGAAATGAAAAGAGTTACTCAACGTTCCTAATGAACGTATTTTTTATTACTATCTATTATAGCCATCAAAATTTGTATGACATTGGGACAAAAAGCTTGCCTATGTAGTTAGGGTCCCTTTACAGTGTGAGCTGTGCTCGAACCCTACTCATATTTGTCTTTCATCTTTCTGGGATCATTAAAATAAAGTACCACTTTAATCCTAATCGATCTGAACAAATTTCCTCGAATACATGGCCTTATGGCAATATTAACAATCAATATTTGAGAGACGTTACTATCTGATTCTAAGATAGCATTTATCTATTGTACACGAAATATTAATAGTATCTTTATTGTTTTTAATTTTTAGTGTATTTGATGTAATTTTATGCAATAACCTGCAGGTTACAAAGATAAACTAATCCCTCTCCGCTAATTATGATAAACCAGGACTTTTCCATGTTTTGTCAAAAAACGAATGTAATCGATAAAAGTAGTGATCAAAGTAGTAAGGGTTACAAAATAGGTCTACCAAAAAACTTAAACTTGAAAAATCAAGAACGTTTTAAAACATATTCCTCTGATAATTTGAAGCTATTCATAACTTTTCATAATTCGTTTCTTAGGCGCTGCAAATATTTCAAAGAAAAACTAAAAGAGTCCAAATGGATGATACTCTGTGGAGAAATGAACAGATTTATAGTTTAGGTTTGCTGCTGCAAATCTGAGAAGTAACAAGGTTGACGAGAGGTGCCGAAATGAGTGAGTCAGTGTACCTAATAGAGTACGGATGCAACCCTTCTGCTCTGGGCTGCAGAGGACACCGAATTAATAGTTATAGACAATACACAGATAAAAGACTGTACAAATGTGGTCTGAGACTGGTGTATTTCTATTAATAGTTTAATTTATGTGGCGTTTCACTGGCTTTACCTAAGGTGACTCAGAGTGCAGCAGCATCGCAAATTAGAAGCAAAACGCATAAGTACAATAAGATGTGTGTTAAAGAATTAATCACAGAAATTAAGATGGGGTAACTCGCAAAATTGTTTATATACTAAATCTGCTCTCGAATTGCGAATATTGGAAGTATATAGTACATATAACATTATCTGGGCTTTCTCTCATTAATTATAAGTATTTGTTTCCAGGCAATTCTATTTTAAGAGAGGTAGCTATAAATAATCATGTGAAACTGTTATATATATATAAAAAGATCATGTATATTTATAAAAGTTTAACAAATCGAAATGATAATAGAATGTTTGGAATTTTGCCCCTTAAGTATGCTCTAGAGTTGTTTCTTCTCATTGATTATTTTTTCATGCGAGATCGAAGTACAAGAATGAAAGAAATAATAATTTCCTCTACATTCAGATTCAGATAGACAATGTTATCACATTTATTTCCGCTAACAATATTCGAGCTTCTGTTCAGTACTGTCATAATTTTAATAGACAGCATTATAATTAAGCTTAATGGCACATTTCCGTGTTATTTGACAACTGAAATGAAATTAGCAAGTTTTAATTAGTATATGATGCAATAATATTATAGCAAGTCTTCGTTATTTTTTATATGCATATTTCTTGCTTTGTGTATATCACTATAAATAATTTAACAATTTATATATATTGAACTAAACGTCATTAAACCAGAGAAACATTTCGCAGTCCAATAATATATATTACGTACATTGATTTAAATATATATTACATAGAAACATATTCTCAAGTGAATATTGGCGACGATCTAATATCCCAGATCAAGAAATATGCGCAACGCATATACGAGATGTACAGCATCGTTGATGCAGCATTCCTATATTAATTCAATGTAAGATTAAAATATACTGATAAAATAATTGATATGTGTTAGGAGGAGGCATATACATTCGGTGAAGAAATATAACAAGGAGTCCAGTATACGCCGTGATCCCACCTACTAACCCGGTGTACCCAATTACTAAGTCTGCATTCGAAAACGGCTGCTCATAATACAACTGCCTGTTGTAAGAGTAATATTTGATATTTTTGATAGAAAATATGCATTTTTAATGACTGGAAAACATCGAACCCTGAAAATCCGAATATATCACCCAGTACTAGGATATACTATGCTTTGTGTCCGGACAATGATGACCACACACATTCAGGCATTTCGACAATGCAATGCCACTAGATACCACTGACGACCTAACCGCATCAATTTCAGTATATTAGAAACCACTCCTACAGGCCCATGCTTCAAGCAGTGATGATAGGATGTTGCATAAATTTTGGAGCATTAGATCTGCTGTCACTGCGTCATCGTTCCAACGACATGTCCGATATGACTAAAGGGGATAAATTTCTCCCTATAAAAAAGAAGCCATTTACTTTCTTTTTCCACTCTGTCAGCACATGTCGGAAGAACTATTGTGATTTTGTTTGTTTTTGTGTTTTCCATGAGGAGCAAAATGAATGAGTTATTAAAAAAACACAAATCCGCTAGATATACTGAGTGATAGATGTGTTAATTTTCTTACACACTCATGTATATATGTATGCAAACACACAAACACGCGTCCGAGTAAGCATGTATGTATATGTATGTATATATATATATATATATATATATATATATATATATATATATTTCTTTACTACTCACAAGGGACTAAACAGAGAGCAGACAAACAAGGACAGACAAAAGGATTAAGTCGATTACATCGACCCCAGTGCGTAACTGGTACTTAATTTATCAACCCCAAAAGGATGAAAGGCAAATTCAACCTCGGCGGATTTATATATATATATATATATATATATATATATATATATATATATATGTACATACACACAGAGACACACACACATATATATATATATATATATATACACACATACATATAATAGGCATATGCGTAGCATTCAATGGGTTACATGTTTTATTTAAAAGTTTTATAAAATGGCACGTCCTATAACAAACGATGGGTATTTTAATGAATGTTCAATTTGAAATGCATTTTGGATGTGTACGTTTGAGTGTTTGTGAAGTCTGTGTATTTGTGTGTGTCCATGTATGCCTGTATGTGTGTGTGTGGCATGAGTCTGTGTGTGCGCGCGCGTGTGCGTGTATGTGTGTATTTTTCTGTATGTATATTTAAACATCGAGCACATAAAACAAAAACGCGTATTCTGATATATTTTCAAATCTCGAGCTTTGAATACAAATTATATAACTTAGTGAAAATCTCCGGTAAAGTTTTCAGTTTTGTTTGGACAAAAAGTGTTGCTATATCTACAACTGAAAAATTCTCTGAGTACGACTCAATGAAATGATAATTCTTGATTTACTCTCCCCTACATTGCGAGGCTCCAATTACCTCACACACCCACTGGTTTCAGTCTTCTATCAGAGTGACGTCAAACTAACTTGTATTAGTAAAGTAGCTTGCTAACCAACCACATGGTTCCGGGTTCAGTCCCACTGCGTGGCATCTTGGGCAAGTGTCCTCTGCTATAGCCCCGGGCCGACCAATGCCTTGTGAGTGGATTTGGTAGAGGGAAACTGAAAGAAGCCTGTCGTATATATGTATATATATATATATATATGTATGTATGTGTGTTTGTATGTGTGTTTGTTTGTGTGTCTGTGTTTGTCACCCCCCCCCCAAACATCGCTTGACAACCGATGCTGGTGTGTTTATGTCCCCGTTACTTAGCGGTTCGGCAAAAGAGACCGATATAATAAGTACTGGGCTTACAAAAAGAATAAGTCCCGGGGTCGAGTTGCTCGATTAAAGGCGGTGCTCCAGCATGGCCGCAGTGAAATGACTAAAACAAGTAAAAGAGTATAGACATTAGTTTTTCCGTTTACTCTGACAACTTGTTTATTCGATGGTAATATGGGTATAAACGCGTACATATCTACATGCATATTTACATATACATAAGCGTATGAATTTCCATGTGTGTGAGCATGTGAAAAATTATAGAATATATATATATATATATATATATTATATATATATAATATATATATATATATACACACATTTATGTAAATATGGTCCACTTATACAATTTTATTGAATGCGTATCTATGTGCAAACAACTATTTGGATACGAATCTAAAAGGAAGTAGTTATTGATGTCGTTGCTATTATGCTAATATTTCAAACAGAATTACACGTTGAAGATAATTTCCGATTTAATATCCATTTGAATTCATATATATATATATATATATATATATGAATTTTTGTGTGAAGTGTATGTTGCATCATGTGAGAAATGAATATAAACATTTTACCGGTTCTCCTTTTAAATTCAACTTAATATGATTCATTCACTGCAAACGATTCTAGTATTTTGCGAAATGCTCTATGTAAATATTTAGTTAAATAATCTATGATTAAAATGGTCAGGTACATCTGGTAGCAAAAGATTACGTTCATATGTTGTGCAGTGCCTTTTCCCACGCTTCTTCAATATTATATGTTACGAGCACACTCGTATATATACATATATAGCTGGATGAACATTATGCACGTCATGAGGTATTTTGGAGTGCTGATGAAATGACTCGCACTATGGAACGAATGACTGTGAGGACCTTTAGAGAGATGATGAAAAGTAAGTGTGTCAATAAAAGGTGTATCAGGATGCATGCCCGGGATGTACTTCTGGGAAAAAAATAATGGGTGTGATTAAAAATAATATGGCCTGGTTTGAAGAAAAAATATTTCGAAACGACCGACTTGATGCATATTGGGTGTTATGCATATATATATATATATATATATATATATATATATACACAAAATGGGACAAGGAAACATCCAGATAGACGATACAAAGAAAACAAGGACGGGTCATTCGAAGTTTTATTTCCTCAGTACCTGATTATTTTCGCGATTTCGGCTGATTAGAGTTGAGATTGCTCCAACCTGGCCAGCCCCAAGGAAACACTAAGCTAACAGCATTAGATTCCTAGGAAGATAGCAGAAGAAAAAAAAGACGGATGGGAAAAACGGACAATGTTATACAAATACAATAAAAAATGCTTGCTTCTCCTTTTTCAAGATCAGTGACTTTTCGCCACTGGAAAAAGTAAATGTATTTGTATTGAGAAGTCAATTCTTAACCCCAGCCGGAGGTTGTCGCACGCTAATCACAGGTTATTACCCAGAAACTCAGGTCCGTATGTATCACGCCAGACTGGAAAAGGGAACGATGATTTCCCTTTGCAAATATGGAAAGGGCACAGACAGTGTGTCAATAACCAGCTGGAGCAGATGTCATCCTGGGGCTATAAACCACAGTAGCATCGTCCCTTATGGATCAGCCACATTTAGGTGGCAAATATACTTCATGATGTCCTGCAGCTACTGTTTATATTTCGCTCAGAGTTTTATTATTGCTTATAAATTTATATATATACATACAGGTATAAATATTTATATATATATATATATACTCTTTTCTACTCTAGGCACATTTTTTTGCGAGGCGGGGAGGCGGACAGTCGATTAGATTAACTCCCGTACCCAACTGGTACTAACTTTATCGACCCCGAACTACAAAAATCGACTTCGGTGGAATTTGAATTGAGAATGTGAAGACAGATGAAATAACGCTAAGCATTTTGCACGGCGTGCTAACATTCCAGTCAGCTTGCCTGATATATATATATATATATATATATATATATATATATAATATTGCACAATGATGTCAGTAAATAGGTTTCAATCTGTATAATGCTGCTTAAATTTCGAAAGCAGTTTTTATTGAAATGACATTTAAAGATTGCTTACGATTTACAAGACGAAAATGACAATAAAGATAGAAATACAGAAAGTTAGGAAGAAAGAAAGAAACGATGATGGTAGACTGATATGACAAAGAAAATCCAGTGGGGAAATGTCCAAAATCAAATAAGGAGCACAATAAAATCTTAAATGTATTTAAAACGTATTCACGACTCTTTCAAAATTGCTTTGGCTGTAACCCGATTCGAGTATTATAAGATGAGATATTACCATGGTGTAATATAGAATTTATCGTGTTAATTAGATACTCGTATGAGACGTGGATATCAATCACAGACACGTAGACATAACTATATACATACACACTCTGTTGCAGTGTATACATTCATATAATCCTAGAAGCGAACATGAAGGATTCTCAGTATAAAGAGGATACTTTCTGTCATTTGTCACTATTTAGAATTTATAAGGATACTTTCTTACTTTATAGTGAAGCGACAGTTATACACAGTTTTGTTTCTAGTTAAGTATGCAATGTTAGAATATAGTAGTTTTGTTTCCCATGTATATTCTGCTCTACTTATCTTGACAACCCTTCCTGAATTCAACATGCATCATAAGGAAAGGTGTCTTGTTTCATCAGTACAATGTTCCAACACACAAGTTCTGGAGATTGGGTGCCAAATTCACAGCTTAGTCTACGAAGATCACATTGCCTTTCATCCTTTCGAGGTTGATTAAATAAGTACCAGTTATGCACTGGGGTCGATGTAATCGACGTAAACTCTTTGTCTGTCCTTGTTTGTCTCCTCTGTGTTTAGCCTCTTGTGGGTATTAAATAAATAGGTATTGGTCTTTTATTGCCATATTTCTATATTGCCAGGAATTATGAGCTTTAGAATCCGACACTCCGTTTTCAGTCTTGCCTTAAACCCGGACACACAATGTCTTGCCTTAAACACGGACACACAGGAGGAATAGTAAAATACATCGCTACTTGGAAATATCAAGCGACATATTAAATTTTGTGTTTAAAGGATTTTCAAATATCCACTCACTAGGTTTAAGGGAAGACACAATACGCACGATACTATCGCAGTTTACAAAGGACATTTTATAAGTACCCACACCGATTACAAGCATATAATCAAACTTACGCACACACATTTTATAAACGCCTCTGTACATCAACAAATACATGCATGCACAGGTTTATATACTATTGACAGAATGACATACACACATATACAGTATCAAGAACATATCAAACTCGTCTGAGCACAATACAAAACACACACGCACCCACATAATTTCCATACATGTGAAGATCTATCAAAACAACAGACTGACAGCACCCACCTGTTTGATATTGAGATATATGTAATAATATTGCTAGCAATGAAAAGGAGAATAAATTGCAATGGCATATATGTGGATCATTTTCTCTGGATGTCGCAAAAAATTGTCAGAATGCTCACTCAAAATATACGGATTATATATTAGTAGCCCCGGTCTGAAATGAGCTTCGTGACAGACCATCCGCATGACCAGACCTATATAGTTAAAAATAAGATTTAGATAACAGTATGAAATTAACAAATGAACATAGATGCATGAATGTATGTATGCACGCATACATTTATGTGTGTGTATGTATATACATACGCACACAAAGGTATACATACAAACACATGCATATACATTTATATATATATATATATATATATATATATATATACATGTATGTAGGTATGTATATACGTATATATACGTTTATGTATATCTACAATGTGGTTATTATAGTAGTTTTGACTTTGAGAGTCCCTCTTAGAGTGAGGCATTTATGTATAGTACTACCCTTAATATAAATAAGATATATATATATATATACAACTTATAAACAAGGGCAAAAGAAAATTCATTTCTATGCCAATATGCTGATACCAGATTATAAAGCTAGCTTCCTCGATTTCAGCACAACATATTTCTGTAGCGGGTATAAAATATGTGGACATTGACGATTTAAAATCTGTTATCAGCATATTGGCATAGAAATTAATTTTCTTTTGCCCTTGTTTATAAGTTGTTTATATATTTAACCTTAAAAGGTATTTTAATATGCTGCCACATTTTTGAGGAAATTTTGTTTCTGTAAAAAAACTTCAGCCTATATTTACTAGTAGTAGTAGTAGTATATATATATATAATATATATATATAGGAGGTCTGATCAAAAGGTATCGTCAGGGCTGGTTCAATGGAAAGGAAACTACAACAGATATCAAATCGGCATTTAGTCTCTGATATGTAAGTATATGTATGTATATATATATATATATATTGTACAGAATTTTAAGACGGCAGTGAAATTTATGGGTGACCAATTACGGGATCGATTAAATGTCTGGCGTCAACTTGGATCGATTATATTTCCTTATATGCATACGTTTTAAACGTAAAGATTCCAAGAACGTAGACAATGAATAATGTATACTATACATTTATTACAGTTATGCTGACCTGATACGGGAACAATTATGTATATACCGAAGCGAAATTGTACTTATATATGCGCATTAAAATAATACGTGTTCCAGCTAAAGCTCACATCCGTTTCTGTGTATGCGTTTGAATGTGCTTGTCTTTGTATATATGTTTATTTGCTTGCAAATATCTATGTGTCAATGTATATGTTCTTGATTATATGAATATGTCTATATAGCAGTATAGCTTTGTATGAATTTTTCTCATTGTGTAGGTGTATGAAACATGTACGTATGTATGCTTTGGTACACTTCTGTCTATGTTTCCGTGTATCTATACATTCTATATAATATACCACGTAAGTTTATGCAATTGAATTCAATTTTCTAAGACGAAAGCAAATTTTGAAATATTTCAAACAGTAGAAAATATTAAATGTAATGGAAATAACTCAGAAATTAATCAGGAAATATTGAAAACATTTGCAATTTAAAATAGTAACTGTAACGTTAGAGAAAATATCCTAAACATGAAAGCAGTTTGTCGCTTGTTTAACCAAGAATAAAATACGGTGCATACATACGTGCACACATAAGCGTGCGATCACAAAGCACATGGACACACACATACAAACGCACACATTCAAATTTATGCATATATACACGTGTGTGTTTCGTGTGTTGTGTGTGGGAGTTTGTCTGTGTGTTCGTGTGTGTGTTTGTGTGTGTAAAACAAATCAATACTTAACCATTATGCGATATATATTTTATATATTCAAGTAAACAGATTGGAGCACAGATCACTCTAAGTTACAGACAAAAGCCCCCAACCCCAAATTATATATTCCCAATAATATTGTTGACCCATATAAAGGTCACCTGGGCTTGACATTCATGAAGATGCAACAGTACTTCAAGTGCATTTTCTGGTCTGCTTCCTTAAATTGCTCGGTACGGAATGGTATGCTTGATACATATAATCCAGAACAAATAATTCTTGAGCCAAAATAAAAAAAAATAAGTAGGCAAAATTTACTTAAACTCACAAAACGTAGCCTGTTAACATAAAACACTATTAACACTTATACTAATGAACTGACAACCCCAATAAGGAACACTAGAACACGAGGATCAACCCCCCATGTTGCATCCTACCAACTCCCACGTAGAAAATATTGTCAGTGCGCATTCTAACCAAAAGCGTAAGTAAATTACTCACTCTCAAAGGGAAGTGAAAAAGAAATCAGTTGCATTCTCGAGAAAATTAACTGTAAAATTGAATTACAGAGGGGAAAGATCTTTGGAAGTGCAGCTACGCCCTAATATTTGAAGTGATATTATTGAAAATATAGTAGTCTCAAAATTTAGTCAATTGGATATCGGATATTTTTTATTTCTTTTCATCACCCCGCAATTTCCAAAGCCTTCGCCACATGATACTGTTGAACAAGGAGCTAGACAATTTGATAATGGGAAAATTACAAAATCAGTTTCACTCTGAGACGGTTTATTCTGTGCCCAAAATATTATGGTGCCAAAAAACACGGGTTTTCATTTTCTACATTTCTATGGAGTTCTCACAGGAGGTATTGCATTAGACATTGTATATTACTGTATTCGAGATATATATAGAAATCGAAAATTTTCAATTTCAAACATACACATAACTCTTAAATGCTTCCTATAATTGCCGAATCTGACACAGTGGAAAGCGATCAAATCGAGATACAGCAATCCTAGTATAGGTTAAAACAGAGGAGTTACAGAAAAAATGAAAAATGAAATCCCGGGTTGGCTTTCTGCACATCATCAGAAAGACCGACATTATTAGAAGTTGTGTTCAAATTGCCTCTCATCCTATACTGATCGATAAATTAAGTACCGGTGAAATACTGAAGTCGATATAATCAACTAGTCTCACACCCGCAAAACTTTCAGGCTTTGTGCCTATATTAGGAAGGACTATTATTGTTGTTGTTGTTCTTGTGGTGCATTTGTTGTTGTTGTTGTTGTCCCTGCTGCTGCGGTTGCAGTTGTTAGTTACGCAGCGACCTGAGAATATCACTAAAGTGTCGGAGGAAATGTTAAGTGCATATAGTCCGACTATACGTTCTGATATCGGAATCTGTCTAAGCTGTTTAGTTCGTCTACTGTCCATGAATTAACACTGCTCCATATCTGAGGAGTGAAACCTCCCAGTTGTCGATAGCTTCAATCTTATTCCATACGCTTAATTTCGACTTAAGGATCAGTCTCAATCTACTTAAGTACACTTTCTCCACTAATTTATCTATTTCCAAAATCCTCAATTACTTATAGCCCGTCTCTTCTATTTGCTTCATAACCTCGTTTGTCCGTCCATACATTTGATTTTGCCTCTCTTCAATACTAACACACCACGCTTTCTCAGTCCGAGCTCCATTCTGATCTCAGCACGGAAGGTTTATTATTATTATCATTATTATTATTATTATTATTATTATTATTATTATTATTATTATTATTATCATTATTATTATTGTTATCATCATCATCACCATCATCATCATCATCATCATCATCATCATCATCATTATTATTATTATTATTAATATTATTATTATTATTATTATTATTTGTAGTAGTAGTAGTTAGTAGTAGTAGTAGTAGTAGTAGTAGTAGTAGTAGTAGTAGTAGTAGTAGTAGAAGTAGTAGTAGTAGCAGTAGTAGTAGTATTATTGTTGAAGGTGGTTAGCTGGCTGAATTCTTAACACGTCGGGCGAAATGCTTAGCAGTATTCCCCCGTTTCTACATATTGAGTTCAAATTCCGCCGAGGTCGACTTTGCCCTTCATCGTTTTGGAGTCGATAAACTTAGTACAAGATGAGTACTGGGGTCGATGTGCTCGACCGTCTCCATTCTCACAAAATCCAGGCCTTGTGCTTATTATTATTATTGAGTGAGAGAGCAGTTCATGCCATCAAAGTGACACTGGGGTAAAATATACGAAGCCCAGTATAACCATCATGACTACCCGTCTGATAAAGGTACACCAGGCACATGCATCACAACCATATGTGCGCGACGTGGTGATCTCATATCAAGATAAACAGCACATGACCTTGCAGGTGGGGCCCAGTTAGAATTTTCTTCAGGTTGAGTAGCCCATCCCGCTCAAACGGTCCCTGAATAAGGGTTGTTTAAGGATGTTGAAAGAACCACCCATGTTTCCAGAGGTGAACTATTCAAACCCCAAAGAATCCCTCTCAACACATGGCTATGATGCTCCCCCACTACTTCTGCTCGTGATCAGAGATGCACATATCGTCAGCCACTAAGGGACATGCTCAACTGGTTAAGGTCAAACAACTGACAAGCAAATCTGTGGTATTGAGCAGAATATTTGCTGTAGCCCATCTTTTATACCAAGACAAAACAATGTACATGATAACACTTCCAATCAGTTAAGATCAGAAGCCATGAGAGCCACTGCCTGGTACTGCATCAGTATCATTATTATTATTATTATTATTATTATTATTATTATTATTATTATTATTATTATTATTATTACTATTGATATTATTATTATTATTATTATCATTATTAATGCTGTTGCTATTGTTATTAGTGTAATTATCATTATAACTATTGTAATTATTTTGGAAACATAATTGTCTTTCTGACTTTTATTCATTAGATTATATACTCAATAAACAAACTCATTTACTATAGCCATTGGGCCTTATATTATTTGAAAAGTAGAGATGTAGGTATAAATTGTATAACTAATGTGGATGTGTATGGACAGGTAAAGAGGGGGAAGGCATTGGATGTGGAGCATCTTGCTTCGAAGTCACAATCAATAAGTAGAGTAAAAGAGAGGCACAACGATAACAGTAAAGGAGCCGACATATAAATCGAAAGTGTATATATGTAAGGAAGATTGTCTTGGTGACGCATGTTTGTAGAACCTATTTAAGATACAAGGATGAAGAGATTACGTAAGTATCAGTTTGGTAACCTAAAGTATTAAGGCCTGTAATCGTGTTTTGACATCCATAAGTCACGGCCACTCGGTGACACCGAATGATATGCTAATTATTTGCTTAATTTATTTGTGTTTCTTCAACTGCAAGGCATATTACAATGTCTTGTTATGAATATATTGCTAATGGATAACTGCTATCATATGTTGCTTATTCGAAGTTTGTGATCGCTATTGTAATAATCAATTATTATAGAGAGGAAACGAAATAATATGACGTTTCTTTTCTGTTTTCCCTATTTTTCGTGCCAGGACCTGCTTTTGTATAACGTATTATGCATAAATTTATATTGCCTTGGATAATTGCATAAAATAGCATTTTCCTTTATTTCTACTTATTTGCTTTAAAAATTTTTTTGTGTGACTTTTGTTCAGCTATTGGGAACAGATTCCTCCATCTGGTGGGAAATATTATCAGTGATGCAATTTTCCGATTCCATTTTTAATCCAGTTATATAGAAATTTTAGGCACCAAACGTGATATAATAATAGAAATTAAATTATGTTATCTGCTTTTATTATGTTTATTCCTGCGTTCAATCAAATTAACCAGACATTTAAAATATTTGATAGACTTTTGAATGCGTTGGCATGTGTGCGAATCTTTGTGAACAAGAGAACTATATGAGTGTCTGTACGTCACATTAGGCATGCGTATGCACGTGCGTATGTGCGTATATGTATATTTTTGTGAGTGTACATGGGAATAAATATGTGTGTGCATGTGTTTGTAAATGTAGGTGTGTATAAGCGCGGGCGTGAAGATGTGCACACGTAAATGTGTGTTTACATTTATTTCTAGTTATATATTGTTGTTGATGTTTATATTTGTTTTAGAAGCATTTTAATCTTGCATACACACATATAGAAAAATATATGTATGTATATGCATGTATATGTTTTTAAATGGATATATATGTAAATATATGTAAATATATATATATATATATATATATATATACATATATATACATATGTATACATATATATATACATATATATATATATATATATATATATATATATATATATATATATATATACACGCGCGTGCACACACAAACACACACAGATATGTGGGTGAAGGAGAAGAGGGGAGAGAGGCATATTCCTCATTGCAAGTACATGTGTATATGTTTGGGTCATTGTTTATCCAACGTTAACAATAGCTTGTAAGGTTATGTCCACAGATTCTTTCACAATTAAAATTTTTGTACGAAGTATCTTCTAATTTGTGAGAAGTGCAGAGCCAGATTATTGATAATCCGCATTTTCTGCGGATGTTACCGTTACCTTAAGTAATGCCATTTTGCAGTATGCGGGGAATGTGCCTATATTAGTAGAAAAATTGATCGTTTCTCTTCTGGTAATAGTCATCATTTTAGCTAGCAATGTATTTGTAACGAACATAATGTTCAAGAACATGGCGATATTAAACGGATAAGAAGATGATGTTTTTAAGTAATGCCACTTCTTAACGTAATGTTGAAAACATGAACCATCAACTTGCAGAATAATGTGTAGCTGAAAAACAAGTAGCGAAGAAAGAACAAAATTGAAGATAGCAGTGAATAATAAAATAAAGAACTACATGTATCCTACAAAACTCATTTTTACTTGTTATGTTATTTCCTCTTTAATTATTATTTATTTTATATTTTTAGTGCCATATCAAATGAACGTGCGATTAAGGAGCCACTTTCGCTGTCATTAAGACGCTTGAGTATCTGACATATAAGAATGCTTATCTACTTGACTTTGCAGATAAATTCATAACTATATGAAGAAGTGTTGACAGATAGTGGAAGCTAATAGTTGAAGCAATATGATGGTGGTTAATTGCGAAAGGAATAGTATATAATTTTCCTACTTTAAGGTTAGCATTTTTTTTTTCTGAAAAAATGGAACATTAGTATCTCAGCTGTGTTCATTTTTATTCAAACACTTGCAAGGCATATTTTGTAGATTAATATTTATATAAAATATTCAAATGTCATTACGGTCAGTTATGGAAAAGGTAAATGGTCATGTATATTACAAAAATGAGTCATTTTCTAACCTCATGAATGAGAATCATTGGGGAAGCTCTTGTTTTGACAACGCTAGATGTTGAAAAGATTACTCATAGACCAACATGTTCTTCTGCAACCTCGAATAAATTTGATGTCGTTTATATCATCGCAATGACACTTGACATTAATAACATAATTGCAAAAAGGCTCGGTGGAAAAAGCCTTCTTTCTCTGCGTATCAAGGTGAGGCCAAATGCGTTTTCTCAACTTGTTAGATCTATGAGGAAAATCTCAGTCATATGCCATCCTTAGTTAAGCACAGACAACTTCATACATACACAAATGCACACAGACACATACTGACACATATAAAATCACACTCAAACACACATATTGTCTCTTACTTATACCAAACAACTGGCTGTGCTGGGACAACGCCATTAAATATATTAATACATAAGCATTCTTTAATAACACATCGTATGTTGTAAAGCTTGAAAATATTAATTTATTTTAATTGGGCAAATGCCATAAAATTTGTCACATGCAAATTATGTGCTGTGTAGATAAGCAAATATTTAAAATGCTCCTCGCTAATATTCAGTACGTATTGCCGTAATACTATACTATATTTAAGAACTACACACACGTATTATACACACGTATAAACGAAAATTCACAAACACGTATGTATGTGTGTATAGATCGGTAGACACTACACACATCTTGTTTCTCTCCTTGTTTCTCTCCTTGTTTTTTTTCTCTGTCTCTTTCTGTAGAAGAGCGTAGGCTCGAAAGGTAAAAGACATTTTCAATTCCTGAGCGTTATACTAATACATCTGTTTGTTTTATACACCACCTGTCTTCATCTTTAGTTTTCTTTGTGCACTCTCCCTATAGATATATATACATATATATATATATGTATATATATATATATATATATATATATATATATATATATATATATATATATATATATATATATATATATATAATATATATATAGTTGTGTGTGTATGTGTGTGGAAATGTCTGTGTTTGTGTGTGTATACATTTATATATAAAGTCTTGGGGGATATTAACTGTATTTAATTCAATTAGGGAAGATCTAGCATATGCGATTAATTATTTCAGGACATTTATTAAAGATGCACAAGCGTTTTGATAGACATTTCAGTATTATAATTTCCTTACTTTAGACATATTAAAAAAACTGTATATATATATATATATATATATATATATATATATATATATATATATATATATATATATATATATTAGGGAATAAATCCAAACTTACAGGGAAAAATGAGATTTAGGATTAAATCCAATTTTATAGTATAAATATATTTATTTTTATATTTTTAAATTAATTTTTTGTATTGGTTTATGTTTTTCACTGTTTGATTTGCCAAATAGTGGTTTTATCTCTAACTTAATATAATATAAAATAATATATATATATATGTATATATATATACATGCATACATATATATGTGTGTGCGCATGTATACATGTGTGTGTATGCATGCATGTATGTATCTATAACCATCCGCATTCGCGTGAATCTGCGTGTGTATGCGGAGGGAGAAGACTATTTGTTCGTCGGAGATATAATTAATAATAGCGTTAGCGAAGCTAATCTCTTAGATTTTTCTGGAATTACTTATTTGTTTGCTTTATCATGCAACAGAGTACGGTCCGGTGCTGTTTCGTGGTCTAATGCATAATGTCGACTGCTGGGATTTTCATGTAAATGAACGGTCAACGGGAGAGAAATTATACGTTCTATTATGTAATTTCAGTTATAAAATTAATGATGAAATCACAATATGCATTAATAATGAGTGTTATATTTTCCTTATTATAATTAGAGTTAGCTATATTATAAAAAGCACTTATACGATACACAACATCTGCACATTTGCTAAGGTATGAATGATGATATTACACACCTACAACCTAAATTGAACAAGTTGATTACCAATCACATAAAACATATATGTTTCGGATTCATTGACGGCATATATACTTATAAAACATCTTAAACGAAACAGAATCATTTCCCACTGTACATCGAATGTATATATATATATATTTCTTTACTACCCACAAGGGGCTAAACATAGAAGGGACAAACAAGGACAGACAAAGGGATTAAGTCGATTACGTCGACCCAATGCATAACTGGTACTTAATTTATCGACCCCGAAAGGATGAAAGGCAAAGTCGACCTCGGCGGAATTTGAACTCGGAACGTAGCGGCAGACGAAATACGGCTACGCATTTCGCCCGGCGCGCTAACGTTTCTGCCAGCTCGCCGCCTGCATATATATAAGTATATGCAAACATAAGTGTGTGTATGTGTACTCGTCTGCATAGATGTCTATGTACGTAGATATCTAGCATTATTCTTTTGTAAATTTTGCATTAACTTTTAGAACAAAATACACGATGGAAGCTCCCGTCGAAGATAATATATCGATGCTTTATTTTTCCTAGAACGACCTGCTCAAATGCTGTGTTTATAGTGATCAAAGCATGCTGTTCATTAGCTCACTCCAATCATCAAATCGACATGCGTGCACCATGTATCAGCTGTTGAAGTGATCACAGAGCCACATGAGATTAAGTGTTTTTTCTCAAGAAGATGATATATCACACGTTCAAGTAATTGAAACCATGATCCCGTGATCTTGAGTTCAACACCTTAACAACTACGCCATGTGTCACACACACACGCACGCGCACGCACACAGACACACACATACATATACCTTTTATTCTTTTATTCCCTTATTGCTTTAAATATTTCAGTCATTTGAGTGCAGTGCACTAAAATTAAGGGTTTTAGTCCAACGAATCGACTCGAGAACTTACCTTAAAGCCTAGTCCTTATTCTACTTATTCTAGCGATTTCTTTTGCCAAACCATTAATTTACGGAGTCGTTATATCAGCAACTCCGTTTATCAAACTGTGATAAACGGTGGGGAGCAAATACAGACAGAAATACATACACACACACACATAAAAAAAAAAAATATATATATATATACGGCAGGCTTCTTTCAGTTTCTGTTTATCATATCCACTCACAAGGTTTTGGTTGCCCCAAAGCTACAGAAGAACACATTTGCCCAAGGTGCCATACAGAAGGACTCAACCCAGAAACACGCTTCCAAACCACATGGTTCCAGCTTCAGTTCCCATGCGTTGCACCTTGGACAAATATCTTCCATTATAGCCTCGGTCGAGCCAAAGCCTAGTGAGTGAATAGATGGAAATAGAAAGAAACGCTTTGTGTGTTTTTGTGTGTGTGTGTGTGTGTGTGCTTGTGTGTATGAGTGTTTGTCTTTGCGTCTGTATTTGCTCCCCACCGCCGCTTAACAACCGATGTTCATTTGCTTACGCCCCAGTAACGTAGTGTTACGGAAAAAGAGTGTGATAGAATAGGTACTAGGATTTCAGTATTTCGTCTGCCGCTACGTTCTGAGTTCCAATTCCGCCGAGGTTGACTTTGCCTTTCATTTTATACGTGAGAATTTTAAATATAATTTATTGGAACGCAATAATATGAGAGTTTTGATATATCGTAATAGCAATCGACATTTTGAAAGTAAAACTGAATAGTGTATAATAACTGCAATATAATAAATAGTTAGTCCAATAACAAAGATGTTAAAGGTGCGTATAACCATAAAACGCCACACATACTGTAGTATGTCATATTTAGTGTATTCGCATATGATCATATTTGAAGTATTCTGTTGCTGAGGCCTATAATATATTTCTCAAATGGAAAGAAGACACAAATCTAGAGAGTAGATCGGGGAAAAAATAACGGATAACAAGAGGAAACAAGAATTCTTTAGAGATTTCATCAATATTTATATGAGATTAATTAGAATGAAAAGTAACCTTCTCGTCTTCTGCTAACTCATGACTAACTCTTAATAATAAATGACGCCCGAGAAATTGTAATGATATTATTTATGTATTTCTTCCTAAATTAGAATAGCTAGTTACCTATTTCTTAGAGACAGTAATAAATTTCAAATTAACCACCATCATTCTCTTACATTTTCTCACTCTCTAGCTTTCTTTCTTTTTTTCTTCTTTTCTCCGTCTACCACATTCTTTCTCTTACTATTTCATTCACCATAGATATTTTAATGAACGCGTCTAAGAATTATGTTAACATGGACTAGACAGTATAGACTAAATGTATTGTGGCATTTAATTGCAGTCCACACACTTCTGGCATTATAAAATATTTACCAGTAAAATATACTGTAATAAATTAAATTAACGCTTGCAATTAATCGATAGGCATTGTATGCATGTATGCAATCAGTATATATGTCAAGAAACTCAATAAACGTAGCAAGCGTGGTGAAGATTAAAGCGTGATATATTTGAATTCAGATAGGATAGCGTGATTCAGTTGGCGTCTACGTAACAGGATTCTTTAATCCTGAAATGTAGAATGTTCTCACTCAAATATCCACACATCTGTATGCATGTACCTACGTATACACGTGCACACTCACACACATTCGCAGATTCATTCATAAACACATACTTATTTCAAATAAGATACTTGACTTATTCTATACCGGCTCAGCAGTATAGAAAATGTTACACTCTAATTCTTTTGTTTTCCCTCGGTTGCTTCACCAATAAGATCAGATGTACATTGAGAATTGAACTCTAAATGCTACCAACACGCGATGAACGTCGGTTATATGATTTAAGTAGCATTGTTAGATTGAAAATGAAGATGAAATTAGCAACTTTCACACATGATCCCACACGTTTGACTTAAAAACCAGGACATGATCGCTAAAGTGAAAATGCTTTCAAAATTGTATTTTGTACAGATGTAATATGTTTTCAGGTGACAGGTGAAAATGGTGTGCGGCCTCATGGGCAACGCTTTTATATCTAAGTACACCCAAAACAATTAAGCATTCTGACCAAAAGCCAAATGTGACACGTTGACGTTTTCAATATACGTACAGTATTTCCTTGATACCTGCATTATACCATTAAATGGCCAGTAATTGAAATTATCCTTGGTTGTATACAAAGCCCAAACTTTTCTGTTTCTTCAACAGTAAAGTTAAATAATTAAATACACACATCATGTTTAAAAACTGAAATTCTATTCGCTTTCTTCTAACACACATGGAAACTAGATCATCTCATTGTGTATCATATTACAAGGGGATGTTACTGTTGTTGCTTTTCAGAACTAAGGAACTTCTCAAGCCCTTGCCTGTAATCACTGATTAATTTTTATAATTCTCTTCTACTATTATTCTGCTTCTTCACTTATCCCCCTTAAAGTGTGCTCTTTTTGACTTTGGTATATACTAGTACTTTATCAAGCCTACCACCAGTTTATGATTAGTTATCTACCACCTCGTATATCCACCCGTAAAATGGGTCTATGAGTTATGTCTTCTTCATACTTACACTCATTCATAAATATTTAATTTATAACTTATTATATTAATATAGTCACGTATGGTCCGATAGAATATCTGTACAACAAGCCACTTACTTTAATGTTCATTACATTTTGTACGCCGACCATTTGCTTTCCAATATTGAAATATATTCCAAACGTATAAATCTTCTATAAAATAATACCATCTGCCTATATATGTAATATTGATAACTCACACGAGTATATAATGTGATACCCATATTTCTGTATCACGACTGACTGTCTATTGAGTTTAATTAGTTGTAACACCACTAATTCCTGGTATATACTGGTACACCACTATGGACTATTTTACATACGAGTACATGTATAGTAGGTGCTACATAAAAGCATATCATGCAATTAACCGAACATTTGTATACGCACAGGACCATTTTATATCATGTGTAATATACTGCGTGTGGTAAATTACAAACCTATCGCTTTTTTATTATCTCATTAGGGTATTAGTGTGTTTGTTGACATAAATTGCAATTGGCTTCCTATGAATTACCTTCTCCTAAATCTCCACTGCCATGTAATCTCGTTATTCTGCTTAAGAAGCAATCAATGCGGCTTTGACGACAGATTAAATGTGCGAATAATGTAATATTTCAGAGATATATGTGGCGTATAGGAACCCGTTCCATTATATGAAATATATTAAACTTCGAAACATGGAGGGATGAGTGAAACGTAATCCACAGCAATATAGTTATTACGAAAAAAATAAGGCAGCAAAAACCAAAACAAAAATACTAATTTAAATTTGGATGATTAAAAACGTTACTCATTCCCAGAGGAAATGGTTTGTGGCTTTCACTACTCCAAGGATGAAAATAGATAGATAGATAGATAGGTATATACGCACACACAGACACACAGACACACACACACACACACATACACACACACATATATATATATATATATATATATATATATATATATATATATATATATATATATATATATATATATATATATAACGGGAAGCTTTATGAAATAAACAAAAGACGAAGACAGGTGGAGTACAAACAAAAAATTGTATTAGTATGATGCTCAGGAATATAAATAAAACAAGTCTTTTACGTTTCGAGCCTACGCTCTTCAACATGAAGATACACAGAAAAGAAACACGGAGAGAAACAAGGAGGGGAAAAAATGCGTGCAGAAGCTAGCGATTCAACATGGCGATTGATATTTAGAAGTCTTATATATATGGGTAGATATATATATATCTGTCTCTTTTTTCTGTCTGTCTTTTTCTGTCTGTCTCTCCCTCCCTCTCTCTCTCTCTCTCTCTCTCTCTCTCTATATATATATATATATATATATATATACTTACAAATACATGCAACGATATACACGTGTATGCGTGTGTGTGCTTGTGTGTGTAAACATATGTGAGTATGATATATAATTCATTTTGAATACGGATCTGTGATTTATCAGACGTCGTATACTGTTAGAATTTTATGTCTGTTATATTGGCACTGAGAGAAACAGTTCACTTACATGTAGTTTTCTGTCTACTTTGATTCCAGCTGGTGTTAAACCGCATAATTAAAATTTGAACAGGAAATCTTTCTTCATTAACTTGTCAAAAGTCAATGAAATTTCATATACATTTCGCCCTTTGTTGAGATAAATTTTATTTGTGTTTATTCTTTGATTTAACTTACTAAACACTCGCTTTACAACATGGAAAAATATTCCGCATGTTGTATAAAATGATACTGAATTAATATTAACTTTTGTATCATCTGGTAGAAATCTACATCTGTAAACGTTTATGCATGACCTGGTTTTTTTAATCAGCGATGGATTCTAGATTAATTACTCAGAATATTAATTTCATGAATATTCGGAAAGTTTATTTTCGTTTTGCAGATGTTTGTTTATGTTAGAGCTTTCAATAATGTGAGTAAAGAAAACACGGAAAAATGTTAGTGCATTCCGTGTTTTAGTAGGCTGTTAGACTGAGAAGAAATTAATCGATAAGAAACAAAAAGAAGAAAATAGAGAGAAATATAGTAGTATGTTAAAATATAAATATAAATAAAATGGTAGAACGTAAAGCAAAAATGTACGGGGCAATCTTTGCAAAAAACAACTGAACTTGCTGCAATTTAAAATGTTCTCCTTGATATTATAGGCAAATACATAAATCTATGTGCATGCGTATATAAAGATGTACAAATGATATACAGCTAATGTGACACCTGCAATTTTAATATTATCAACACTTGAAACGAAAATTACTGTATAAATTTTTAATTTCCCGCTCCGCAGGACATACATTAAGCATATGTGCATTTGTGTTTTTATACACACACACTTACGCATACACACACACATATGTATGTGTATATATATATATAAGTGTGTGATTTCATGTACATGTATATATGTACACACACGCACACACGCTCAGACACACAAGTATATATTAGTTACAAGTGTGATAGAAGGTGCAAAATATACTAAAATATTTCGGCTCTCTAGAGATCTCTAAATTCGTCTCCAATATCCGACGTTGTTTGGCGCTAAAATTTCAGATAGATTAACGTACAGAATGAGACAGATTGAAGACATATAATTACAAAGATATAATGTGGATGTTAGATTTTATATATTCTACACTTGTTTCAGAAAGTCAGTTATCGTCATTAAGCAAGTTGGTTTGTCCTAATGTGTAATCTCAGCCACTTTTTTGAATGATATTATCAGTGTAATATACATCGTGGAGGAATATGCATGCACAGTTTTACTCAAATATGGAGAATTATGCCAGAAATTTCATATACCAGGTTATAGGTTATTCAGGAGTGAGATAACTGCGCTGTATGTAAGGAGAATGGTAGGGTGCAGTTATAAATGTTTAACAACCAGGGCAATACACAAAGACATACACACATGCTCGCAACAGCATGTAGCAGCAATAATAAGAACAACATGTAGACCAACAATAATGACAATAAAACTGACAGCGGTCAGTTGCATAAATTGCCACACGAACGCAAGAGGATAATAAACGTTTCCATGTGGACGATATCTAGGTAAGTATATATGTGTTTAGGCAGGCATAGGCTTCAATATATTCGTAAAATATTTCCAAACGAATACAATGACATGTTTTCTAATCTACGTTTGAGTTAATTTAGTAGTTAGAGAATACGAGAATACGCGAGTGACTGGAGATTTTTGGTGCATGCAAGTTACTTTCTCATGGAAAAATCAACCCTTAAACGGCGGACAATATCTCTTTCTTTACTACCCACAAGGAGCTAAACACAGAGAGGACAAACAATGACAGACAAACAGATGAAGTCGATTATATCGACCCCAGTACGTAACTGGTACTTATTTAATCGACCCCGAAAGGATGAAAGGCAAAGTCGACCTCAGCGGAATTTGAACTCAGAACGTAGCAGCAGACGAAATACCGATAAGCATTTCGCCCGGCGTGCTAACGATTCTGCCATTAGAGAGCAGTGGACATCATCAATTAATGTTTCAAATCTTTTACATGGATACCGCCGTCATCAAAAGAAAATTAAAATTTTACGCTTTTCCTAATGATGAGATTCTAAATTTTATTATTCGGGAGACTAACAATACTCATTTGAAGTGAAAATAAGTATAAAAATAATACTAAAGAAAAAATAGAATTTTTATCTTGTTACTTTGTAACTAACGTGGTACACACGTTTATGCAGAACTTTTCGGCCGTTCAAGGGTTATACAAATATTTTTTTTAAATTCTTTAAAAGTTTAATAGTATGTGTTTGACGTCTGCAATGTCACTTGTAAAATCTGTGAGTATGTGTGTCTGTCAGCATGTCTGTCTGCATATACACACAGGCTGGGATTCTACTCGGAATTCTGTGAAACAACTTCAGGATTCCAAGAATACTTGCGTGTAGATTACTTTCGCGTAGATAAGACTTTGCACAGACCTCAAATCATCAGCGCAAATAACTATAACTGCAGGCCACAATACAGTTTAGACAACAAGTAAGCATTCGAACATCAGGTTATTTTATGTAAGTTTGCATTCTATATAGATGTTTTAATGAGAACTAAGAGTCCTTCAATCCTAGTTGCATATATAATTTTCTATATGTATCTGTATAAATGCATACAAGTTCATGATTACACACAAACTCAAAGATATAGAGGAGTATGGAAATTCTACAAGTGCATGTATAATTTTGCATTGGCAATGCTCACTAAAATCCACTTAATCCAATTTCTACTACTATTACTATTTTTGCAAGAGATATTGCAGACGTC
>NC_042997.1:35995725-36068225 GCF_006345805.1 Octopus sinensis
TCTTCCTAGATATCCTGTGTGACCCCTCTCTCCAGTATTCGCCATAATAGATCGCTAGCTACTATACCTTTTTTCTATATTCTCTCCCTGTTTATTTATGTGTTCCCTCCTGTCGAAGAGCGTAGACTCGAAACGTAAAACACTTTCTCAATTCCCGAGCGTTAAACTAATATATCTGTTTGTTTACACAGCCGTCTTCGTCTTCTGTGTTGTTGGGAAATTCTCAGTATATATATATATATATATATATATATATACACGCAAATGTGTATATACATGTACATAGAGAGATGCTGAATATAGAAATTAGTTAGTAGTGCTGAAATTGTTTGAACCCACACTCTTAATCGAGTATGGAGTATGAAGTGCGAGGGAGTAAAGAGTAGTTCCTAAGAGGAATCCATATGAGCAGGTAGGAAGATAACGATGAAAAAGAAAATCATAAAACATTGGGTTCATCCAGAGGCTGGATTTACTCATGTTTGTTTCCATATCTGGCTGCATATTTATGTGAAATATATCCGCGAAAAGTATGAACTAATTCCGAGACCCTAGAATCAGCAGCCGGACCTGTAATACCATAAATTCTTCCTTTTCAATTTCTGTGTCTTTGTACTCTATGTAAGTTTGGTCTGATAATAATTAGATATCTATATATTTATACTTGTATACACATCTGCAAATTTTCAGTGTTTGCCTCCTCTCTATTTACCTTCATACATACATGGATATATATATATATATATATATATATATATATATATATATATATATATATATATATATATATATATATATATATATATATATAAAGGGAAAGTTTACGAAAATAAACAAAAGACGAAGACAGGTGGTGTACAAAACAAACAGATGCATTAGTATAGTGCTCAGGAATAGAAAAAAAGTATTTTACGTTTCGAGCCTACGCTCTTCTACAGAAATGTACACAGAAAAAACAAGGATATTGTCTCTTTCTCCCTGTCTCTCTCTCTCTCTCTCTCTGTTTATATATATATATATATACATACATATATATGTATGTGTGTGTGTGTGTATATATAATAATAGCAGCAATAAGTAAGTCAAATGACATAAGAATCTATACAATGCAAATATACTCTATTATATGGTATGTTCTGAAGAACAACATACTATGCAATACAATATTTGAAAAAAGTATAATGAACAAAACTAAAATGTACGCTGATAGTGATGTGGAGTGTGTACATCTCTGTAATGTCAAATATTCCCAATAAAATGACCATGTGGAATCTTATATATAATGTAAGAACATCAGCGAAACATGAGTACGAGAGGCCTAAAAAGCATTGTTCAGAACGCTAGGAACCATTCCTCTGATTTCTATAATGAAAGAAAACTGATATAATATATTCAGTTACTAGATATTTTGATTAAAATTTTAGATTTATCCGATTAGTTAGGAAATTGATTTTCAAAGTATTTCCTATATCAGCTCTATCTCACAAAGAGGAAGGGCACACTCGATTGGTAATTTAAATAATTAGCATTAATGGAAAGTTTAAATTATACAATACATTCCAGGCAATTTTGATGTGGCATGTATATGTGTATATTTTGGAAACACAACTTGGAGATGCAAGTGCTAGTAGTTAAAAGCTCCACAGACTGGACGCTAGCAGGTTTGTGGGTCATAAAAATCTAGAATGCGCGCTGTTTTGGGATCTTTGTTGCGACGGCATTATTGCGCGCTTTATTGCCCCTCCTCCCTGGGACGAGGTCCAGCTTGCTAGGTCAACTGGTTAGAAGGCGTCATTCAACAAACTGTTCCCGATTTCTTATCGTCTCGTCTTAACCAATTCCAGCGGCTTACCTTCTCCATTATTGCCTGAGGCAATTTCTACTCTTCTCCTCTGGAAGCCATCTACTCGCGATACCAGAGGGCGCACACTCTCCTACCCTGATGTAATCTCCAGGGACACAGGCATCCAGCAACAGGATTGCTGTATTGCTGTGATGGACCGTGAAGTCTGGCGTAGCATAGTAAATTCCATTTTCTCGACCACGGTCGAACAATGATGATGATGATCTCCACTATAATTTGGATATCGCTTATGATGCTATCTGCTTTGCGATGAGTTAGACCTATCGACATCAAGCCTCGCCTCACACTGTTTGCAATGAATTCTCTACATCCAATTTCCATTAGAAAACGCCATGCTTCTAGCCTGCGTCCTCACATTTTTCGAAGAGGTGTTTATCACAATCGAACATTCGGTTCCAAGCGACATCTATGATATCGCCAAGGATAACTTTTAACTTGACCGGGTACACTACTTCTGTTTTCTCTCAGGATATGCAAATATCTTGTTTCCGCGTTATTACAATGGACAAAAATCTTTGGCACCCTGGTAAAACTGCAGCCGCCTCACAATAGCCGTTCCACTTTCCATCGTATATTTGTGTATATATGCGCGCGCGCGTGTGTTTCACGTACACATTTTTCAATATAGCAATACGTTTTCACATTTCAGTTTCAGTACTTGAACTTATTCATCCATCAAATCATAAATAAATGCATGCATGCATTCACTGATACATACAGGAGTTGGACAAAATAATGGAAATAGCTTAAAATTTTAAACAAATTTATTTTAATGAGGTAAGACCGCCTTTGGTAGTAGTTACAGCTTGAATTCTACGAGATATGGACTCGTACAGAGTTTGAATTGTTTCCAAAGGAATTTTTGTCCATTCTTCAGCTAAAACAATCTTTAGTTCTTGTAGTGATGATGGTGGAGGTTATCTTGTTTTTCTAAAATGCACCATAAATGTTCAATAATATTGACATCTGGGGATTGTGGTGGCCAGATAAAATGTTCAACTTCACTCGAATGTTCATCGTGTTATTCAGTAACAAATTTAGCTGTGTGAATTGTTCCATTATCATCCTGAAAGTTTACACCCCCCCCCCCGTTACAGAATCAGTTTCGTAAACATAGGATGAATTTGACCGGGTAATATGCTTAAATAGTGTTGACTATCAATTCTGCCATGAAGGGAAACCATTGAGCCGTGGGATCTCCAAGATATAGCCCCCACCCCCGGTCATCACAGATCCTCCCCCATGTTTAACAGTCGGAAGAAAACTGTCGGGGTCAAATGCTGCCTCCACACGTATACTCGGCCGGTGGTCGGAAATAAAGTAAAGGCTGACTCGTCCGAGGAATTAACATTCTTCTACTATTCTAGGGGCCAATTCTGTAGATTTTTACTCCACTCTAAGCACTGTGCAACGTTTGTTTTTGAAAGTAGTGGTTTCTGATTGCAGCCATCCTATGAAATCCGGCTTAGTGCTGATTTGTTTTGACGAGGGGGATTTTCCCTCTTTCTCAAAATCTGTCATTACTTTCGAGACAGAACGTCTTGATACACCAAACATTTCGACTGGTTTCGTTACACTATCGCCTGCTATACGAACAATTTTGAAAGTCTGATAGGTCTGTCATTTTAATGAATTTTAATTACATTTTCTGACGATATCTGAGAGTAAACATCCATTTTAGCAAAACATATTAAGCAACACTAATAATAAATCGAAAAACATAAAATAAAAAAAAGCTTTTGTCGGTTTTATGGATATTTCAAACTTATGATGCGATGATACTAGGTGTTTCCATTATTATGTCCAACCCCTGTACATGCAAATATACATGCGCACATAATTATATAGGTGCACGTATGTACCCTGTTGTGCTTGTCTATTACACATACTTTGCTATGGCAGCATTCTGGCGAAATTATTACCTGCTGCATTTTTGTGAATCATTATTGCTGTCACAGAATATCCGCTTCCTGCTGCTAATATTTCTCGTGCAATCGTTATTCATTCTCATCTTCGTCTCTACGACATCCCTACGACATCAAAACCCATGAAAACATCCCATCACGAGACAAAATTTGTTTATTATATTTCGCATATTTTATCTGTCACATGATAACGCCACATGATCATGAAGCTTTCTTTTATTCTGTCTCCGGGTTGTGAAAAACTGATCTACTTTTTTCTCGTAAGTACAGTCGTATCCAGTTACTAAATTTGCTGCAGCTGACATACTTATGCTTCTGGAGACATCATATTGTGCCGTATTTCTGTGTGATGTAACTCCTTAAGTCATCCTTTTTTAAAAAAGAAATTCCTCTTAAAACTTTAATGGGTTTGTTGTTCGTGACTGCAATATGGCATAGAAATCCCAGCGACCTCGTGAAGTAACGCTGCACTTTCAAGTCACTAGCTCAATGAGGCAGCATTCTTTTTGATTATTTCTTTCATTTTCTGTCTTGCATTCTTTTTTCTCGAAAATATTACCTTGGTCTATTGTGCATGTGCATGTAAATATAAGTCATCCTATCTGGTAGATAAGCAAAATTTGTATTTCTAGTGATAACTTCCGTACTAACTGAATACGATCCAATGAAGCATAGTTTCTACTCTGAAAACAGTAACTGTTACCTCCCGAAGTTTAGCATTAACCGATACTGTAATTTTGACCTCTATGTTAAGTTACTCTGACGACACAAGCAGACGCATTCGTGAGTGTAAGAGTGTGAATGAGGCTGCTGGACAAAGAAAGCACACATATAAAGCTAATGTGTGCCTGTATATTCCGTATCTTTGTGTTTGAGAATAGGTGTAACTAAGTAAATATTATGATTTTTGATGGAAAAGAAATTAAATGATGTATGGCAGCTCCGAATTGTCAGAAACCATTTAGTGTTCTTTGCAATCTGAAATTCAACCACGCTGTTTTCCCTTTCCGTTTCAATATCGAAGAAAATCAAACGCCTATTCAGATACTTTATATTCTTGAGTAAAATTTTAGGATAAAGGACAATTGTTTTTAACAGATTTGTATCGTACACTTATGCGGGGAGACAATGCAGGTTTGATGAAAATGTCTGTATCTATTCAGCGAGTTAACTTGAAAACATAAGCAAGCGAAACAGAAAATAACCTTTGTATAAGATATTCAAATTTGAAGTGCATAGCGCTCATCAGTGAAGTTATTTGCGTAGTTTATTGACTTGTAAGCATAGAAATGGTACACACTTAACAATCATGACCAACGAAATACAAAAAATTGAAAATTTGTGAAACATATGCAAAATTTTAGTAAGAAATAGAAATAAAACGAAAGTGGCAGATACATGTATCGTTTCATTTTGAAGGTTATGCAATATTTATATCCAGTTATGGACACTCGACCCGTTGTGAATTAGTTTACAAATTCTGTTAAAAGTTATGAATCTAATCTGATTGAATAAACCGACATTAAAACTGACATCATTATTTAACTTTCTAAAGAATTATGCAGGGTATTTAAAAGTCCCACAGTAGGATAATCCATCAATAATATCTAAGTTCGGACGAATTAGCAAACTTTTTTCAAGGTCTGAGTTGATATTTTCTATGTCAAGAAAGGTTTTTCGTTTTCTATATTTACACAACTTCCTAAGAAGTAGAAATTACTGACAAGTAATTGAATTGTGGGTATGATCTTAAGAGAAATCAGTCTTCGTGAGGGTGTAAATTCCGGGCGAGTGTCTAAATAGCAAGAGATGACACCCCACGTCTCTACCATTTATCCAGTACAAGAATCAATCTGAAAGTCATGATTCTAAAATACTCTAAGCATTTTCTTACTTTTTGTGTTAAACACACAATACCATATCTAAATTTAAACAGCGTATGCTCTTAGTACGCTCTTATTGAAATATAGAAATTATTGGCCGAGTTAAAACTATTCAGTTCGTTACGAAAATTTATGTAAGAGTGAAATTCGATCCAAAGATGCAACCTTTCATTTCTTTTGTTATATTAACAAGAGCATAAATATTCCCGTCTATTTCAATTCTTCGTGTCATACAGCGTCTCTTTTTCATAAAAGAAACTCAATATCATCCTGTATTTAAAGTCCAACCCAACTATCATGTTATGCAAGAATAAAAGTAAGAATTGTAAAATAATTATGATTAAATTAATTATCTCTATCATCAATTGTTTCATTCGAAATACTAAACGGTCATAAAAATCGATCTCGATCCGTATTACCGGATTAATTTTCAATCCGATTGTAAATATCATGAAACAATTTCAGTTAATCTTCAGAAATGAAATCTTGCATTAAAAGGTCAACGTATGATTCTTTTGTGAACGTTCCCAACAGTGTACAATTTTCTTATCTTTGACATTTATAATGTAATTTCTATACACCGTGCATTCAAAGATTTTTACGAGACGGGTGAGAGTGGGACAGGAATATAGAAGTCATTTAAGTTTATTCGCAGTTGCATGCTTAGTAACAAAAACATATGTATCTAATTTCAGCTGCAATTGGCATTTGCTATGGAAATCGAATCGGAAATCTTATTGAGGATTTTACAATTTTATGGTAACTGATATATCATCATGTTTTTTTTTTTTTTCAATATTCTAATTGCATTGAAATAACTTCAGAGAGAATGATAAACTCCGCTTTATGAAAACAGCTCATGTGAAAGTTAAACCGCGCATTAAATTTCGAAGCCTGTTTGATACAATTAGATTAGTTATGATTCTCTGAACAGAATATATGTAAACTATGGTAACATAAACTATTCTTCATCGAATTTCGATTAAAAATACTGCATTACAAAATATTAATACTCTTTCATAAGATAGTAAATATCAAGAAGTATGGTGCGACTTTTATGTTTCCTGAAAAAGATGAACGAAAGGAATTAGTTTAGACAGAGTACTGAAATGTACGCTACTTTCTCTAAAATGTTCTCATAAAAGGACACCAGAAAATTAATATTACATAATGCGAACAATCTCAACAGATAGGTAAACTCTTGTATATTATACAAAGAATTGAAGATAAATATATACTAATATTGGTTACTCAAAAAAAAAAGATCTATGTTCGATACAAAACAGGAATAATTATCTATTTGAAGATAATTTAAAAGAATGAGAGCAATAAATTACCTGATATATTTCATATCCAAAACAATTGAAAATGTAACGTCTATTAAAATATCGAAGTTTGTGTAAATATACATAAGACATTTTGTTAGAAATATGTTTCGCATTTTCGTTCATTATATTTACTGAATAATTTTCATAAGTTTTAGATAACGCAATGGCAACGTATGAAATCGCATTATATTCTTATAATGACAGGAAACATATTACAATGAGTCAACCTATTTCTGGGACGATATTTTACGTCATATCGACAATTGATATTTGAAAGGTATATTATATACAAGATGGTATAGTTTACCTAAAACAGAAGCACTAATTTGTGGTATATATTTTGTATAACTTTCATCTTTATAAAGTTACCTTATCAATTTTCACGGTGAATATATCAAAAATGAGACTTGCATTATGAGGAAATTTGTTTTCATTAATTATGTATTTGAATATTAGTAATATATTAACTATATCAACAATGAGAAAAAAATTAAAATATTTCGAGGTATATAACAACACAATATTCGTTTAGCGATTAATTCTATGAACCAAGGAATGTTGAAAGCTTACGCTAGCCATAACTGGAATTTGAACTCAGAACGGAGAGAGGAATAGATAATGCAATAAAATTTATGTACAGTATTATTACAAACATTGTACAGTATTATTGCAAACTACACTGGCAGAACGTTTTTATGAATATCATTTCGATTAGAAATTCGTTTGATACATAAAAGTACGTAATCTTCATGATGTTTGCTGGAGTTGCATATCATTTCATATTTAAAATTGCGGTATCATTTGTACTCATATATTTATCGTCGGATATTTTACGGAGGGTGTTATATATATATATATATATATATATATTTCTTTACTACCCACAAGGTGCTAAACACAGAGGGGACAAACAAGGACAGACAAACGGATTAAGTCGATTACATCGACCCCAGTGCGTAACTGGTACTTAATTTATCGACCCCGAAAGGATGAAAGGCAACGTCGACCTCGGTGGAATTTGAATATATATATATATATATATATATATCAGTAAATAATTTGAAAATGCACAGAGAATATATTAGTATTAATTAGAATTTAATTAAGTTTTATGGTATGTGGAATGCACAAAAAAATTATGAACCGCTTCCTGAACTTATAAGTGTGACACGCAAATTCGTGAAGCTTTCCACATTTTAAAATGTAGTGTTCTAAGTTTTGAAATATAATTAAATATTAGGTTGTTTTACATGAAATGTTGTATCTGAAAGGTAACAATGAATTTAAAAAGAAATTCATATTTTGCTGTGATAAATTGTCCGAGTGCTTAAATTACGTATTTTATATTTAAGAATGTTTTATTGCTTATGAAAAGTTCAGAATGCTTAACTAAGAGCTGATCAGTAGGAGAGATATCAGAGTAATAGGGAGGATGTTGCAAAATCTCATAATTGAAGCTTTGTAACTTTTGGACCGTAGTTTGGACTGTGAGGACGTGCATCGTCGTGGAGCAATATTGAGCCATCTCTATTCTCTAGTCTGAGTTGCTTCTTTTTCAAATTCTCATGCATACAATCAATTTCCTGGCAATACTGTGTTACTGTTTCCGTTTTTCCTTGTTGCAAAAATGAATAAGGAATAACTTCTTTCGCAGACAAGGATACATTGACCACTAACTTTTAGGGTGCGATGGTGGGTTTGGTTAGTGTCTAGATAAATCTTCTGCATCTAATCAGTGTTCTGTTCTCCTTGCTGTTGTCAAAGAGTATCCATTTCTCATCACAAGTAATGATTTGATGCAAAAGAGTCCTTTTCCAGTCGAGAAAACAATAAGGAGCACACATTGTCCACTAACTTTTAGGGTGCGATGGTGGGCTTGGTTAGTGTCTAGATACATCTCCTGCATTCTAATCAGTGTCCTGTTCTCCTTGCTGTTGTCAAAGTATGTCCATTTCTCATCACAACTAATGGTTTTATGCAAAAGAGTCCTTTTCCAGTCTAGAAAACAATAAGGAGCACACATTGAGGCGTTTTTGAATCTCGTTTTTGAATCTCGTTCAGTTGATGTGGAAGAAACCTTTCCATTTTCTTAACTTTTCCAATTTTTTTACATGTATCCAAAAACAGTTGTGTGAGATGTTTTGAATTCTGACGAACGTTTTCGAACCTTAGTTCTCAGACTTTGTTCAACCAAAGCATTTAATCCATCATGCCGAATAACTGATTTTAGCTTAATTCTTGCTTTATGTTCATGGCTATCATCTCTTGAACGAGAGTTTTGTGACCCTCCCTGAACAGTTCTGATATCACCAAAACCATTATCAAAGGCCCGCTTAATATTCTGTAGAACCTCGGCGGCAGAGTGACCCAGTTTGTACTAATACGAGAAAATCACTCAACATAGTTGGTTGTTATCATTTTCATAAGGTTTGTGGGCACGAATTTTGTATACCAATATTGTTGGGTGGACTGGGGAAGTCAAGATTAAACGCAAGGTATACCTAGTTGTGTTGTTACGAGATGCGAATAACAAATAATTAAAAATGCAACATTTCATGTGCAGCAACCTAATATTAATTATACATTAATTAATTCTAATATATTATCTGTGCATTTTCAACTCCATTTCTACAATTCCATCACTTACATAGATTAACGACAATTTATATATATATATATATATATATATATAATATATATATATATATAATATATATATATATATATATAAGTATATACATTTATATATGTATATTTATATATACATATACATACACATATACATGCAAAAATATATTTCTTCCTTTTTATCTTTGTCTCTCAAACTCTCTGTATGTGTGTATCTATCTCTCTCTATATATATAGATAATTAAAACACAATAGACTAAATAAAAATATTTCGATGCGATATCGAAATAACCTGATATGCAGTCTCTTTCCTGGGGGAGAATCAATGGATATGTAATGAACATATATAAACAGTGGCATTAATAAACTTTATAGCGATAATACTAGCTCCTGCAGATGGAAAATATTATTTACCATTAGGGATGATTTGAGAACGCTCAAATTCGAAAATAAACGATAGAATCCAATTGAAGCATACATATGGAGATAGAATGTCCATACCTATTTAATGTTAGATGCTCATTTACTATAATTATCCAATAGGAATAATAACTGCACTGATATTAAACACGGTAACAAAAAGGAAGGAAAATGGTAAAATTGACTCTGGAATATTTTCCTCTTTAATTGGAAACATGTTCCTATAAAATAGCATACGTGCCATACATTATATATTGCATCAATTAGAACGTACTTTTCGCTGTAGTGGTTTCAATAATAACAAAAAAATACTGTAAATAACAGATATGTCATCATTGAAGATTTATGTGTTTTAAAATAATACAAAATGAATAAAAAAATAAATTATAGATCGTAAATGCTAAACTCACCAATGTTATAATGTTTATGTTAAAAGAATGCCAATCTGTATTAAAACACTCATAAAAGAATTCATCTGTATTTAATTTATGTAGCATATTTATTTTGTATGGCAGGTGTTTTACAGGTTTATTATACACGTATTTATGTATAAGTGCCTTGCCTTTTATGTGTTCGCGTGATATGTGAGTGTGTGAATGTTTAAGTGTGCAATGATCTGATAATGTATGTTTTATAAATTCATCAGCGTTAGAATACAGTATTTATCTAAATTGTATAAATGCATTGTGTTATAAGCAGTATATATGCATGTACATGCGTTTGTATATGTGTGCGTGCGTGCGTGCGTGTATTCAGAGAGAGAGAGAGAGAGAAGGGAGCGATCGAGCGAGAGAATCTGCCTCCAATGACATCAGACCTGGAGTCCCGTTACTCTCCTTCACGTCTTACATATTTGGCTTTTCGAAAGCTTTGTGACAGGAATGAATTAGAAGTAATATGTTTGAAAACCGTCAGGGGAATGCATGATAGGGTCAACTCTATTAAATACTTTGTCACACCGACTGAGCTTCGAATTCTGATCAGCGAATATGGCACCAATGGGAATATTTGCCAATTTCATGTTAATCTAAAATGTTTTTCTTTTGATGGAAGAAATATATGGTCAGGAATAAGAAACACCTGATATACATTAGTTTTTAGCATCATATACGTTTCAGATGCCTTGGGGTGAAGAAGAGCACTCAATACTGGTGGGGGGTAGATCTGTTGTGGTAAATGAGTACTCAATACTCAATACTGGGTTCAGTAGATCTGCTGTGGCAAATGAATAATACCTTAAATCAGTGTTTCTCGGACTTTTCGTACCAAATGGTAATATCGTCCACCTGTCGCCCACCTGTGTAAAAATAAATCCCTGACACAACCCCTCGCCAACACAAAATCCCCTCGCAAAACACCCCCGTGTATTACTAATGAATATTGTCCTGGTGTTAAATGGGTCGCATATCGTTTGTATCTTTTTGGAGAGAACTTTCACAAAGGGTATACAGACTGTGGGCAGTTTATCAGTTTCATCCCCTCTTTTCTTCATATTTGGAGTGGATAGTATGATTTCGGGGTAGTTGTTGCATAATAGACTGCTATTGAGTGGTTGTATACTGTCAACTTAACGTGACAGTCCTGTGAGGTAATTACACCACCGCTGTTTAGCCCTAGGAAGCATCGACGCTTCCTGTCGGCCTTGACACATTTCCTGTGTCTTATATATTTACGAAGGGGAGACAAATACCCCCAACAGCTAGGCCTGCATCTAGAGACATGCAGGTTTCTGGGTCTTTGCCCATCATCGGTCTAGAGTAACAGAGGCCTGCTAGCTGAAGATATCTTTCTAGACTTCGTAAATATATATATTTGCTATTGATGTTGATCATTTCTTCGTGGTGTGTATCCCGATCACTACTTATATTCTTTGCACGATGTCTTAGGCGCTGAGCAATTCCTCACTTTAAACTATATGGATGGTGGGAATTGAAGTTCAAGTATCGTCCAGTGAAAATCGGTTTGCGGGATACGGATGTCTTGAATCCATACTTGGTGCGTGTTATCAATACGTCGAGGAATACTAGCTGATGGCTTTTTTTTTTCTTTTCCATTGTAAACTGTATGGATGGCTTTATTGGGTTCACATAATAATAACATCGAAAAATACCTTCGGAATGCGAAACCAGGTTCGAAATTTCCTCAAAAAACCTGATGAATGCTGGAGTGTATATCAGCCGAAACGTTGTGTCAACAACGAACAAGATGAGAAGAAATATCTGTCAAATGTAAATAATGTAAAAAAATGTAAGCAATGCAATTTTGTGCGATGCAATGAACCCGTTATTCTCCTGTTTACTAGTTTCCTGGAGTAGCATCTTCAATGTTTTTATTTGCTTTTTCATGGAGGAGTTCAGTATGATAATGGCGTGTCTTTCTTGTCAGAATGCTTTGCAGCAAAGTGATACTTCAAGCGTAAAGGTTTCATTGCTTTGTTGGTAAATATTTAATGGCAAGGAAGGCACATTGGTAGCTGACAATTCTGAGGAGAGAGAATAAATCCAAACGATAAATAATCTCTACTGTACTGTCGACAAATTTTCTTTACTGGAGGCATCAGTAAAGTGAAATGTGAAAACGAATTCCTACAGGCGGCGTCAGAAAGGCAGCATGGTATTCCCAAAGAGAAGAAGAAGTCAATAGATCAGATTCAGATGACACATCTTTACTGGAGCAAATAAGGATCTAGTTCTTTTGTTCGGCAGCATTTCAAAAATTAAAGTTTATCGAAAATTTAAAAATTTCGCACATTTATGTACCTTCCCAAGTTAAATTGCTGGAGTTACTCAACTTTTTCCAGAAAAATGTTTTTAAAATGTTCTAGAGGTTAAAAGTTTGATCATTTTCACCCAGTCAACAAACACTGTTTCAAAATATGCGTTACAGCACAGTTTGCCAATATCCTGAAAATAGCACTTGTGTTTTGATATGAAACCACAGAATTACGCACGACATATAACCGCTCATAACTTTCTATATTTTTCAGAAAAAAATTCGCGAATTTGAATTCTATACGCAGGACTTCATACGATGTTGCCAACAAAACAAACTGTGGTAGAGCGTGATTTAAAGACTAGGCCTATTTGGCTGCTATTTCTCTGTGTGGTGTGTGTATATAAATACATATTGAAATACGTTTGCTCTTCATTTTCACTTTGCCTCTACTATCAAATACCTAAAAATAGCAGATGCTTTATTTAGGTTTTGTAACGATCAGAAGTTAACGTTGTTATCCTGGAAGTAGGTATCGTAAATTTACAGATGGTTACTCGTATTGCTTCCTCCAAACTAGAAACAATCGTGAAAACAACATAACTTCTATAATTAATAAATACCATAAATGTAACATACGGCAGTGATATTTGATTGAGTATTACATCAAGATTTATTATGGTCACCTACTGATCCCCTCTCATATTTACATACTCTATAAAATGTTATATATAAGTGCAAGAAGTATGTCTCACTTATCTATCCAAGGAACGAAGTTTAATATCCTCTTCATTTATAAACAAATAATCCCTGAAAAGTAGCCTTAGTTCAGGATTAGGTGAACCAACTATTATCAGCGCCTCTTCCCAATTTGTTATTAATTTGGTGAAAGGAAATAAAAAAAAAATGTTTTGCATCTGTCGATAGATGGAGACATAGTCGTAATAATCAATAATCACCTTAAAACTGACAGCCGAGAAGTATGTTAAAGTTTTTTTTAATGGGATGCGAAGATATTAGAAGTAAAACTGTTTATCTAAACATCAAAGTAGTAGTTTAGAAATGTGGGGTAAGCGCTACATGGAATCCGTTTATATTGGTTTAGGAAACTTCTATGAAATGATTGAGAAATAGGCCGAGAATTTAACAGGTGCTATAACAGGTTCCCCTATGCAGATATTGAAGTTCAATGCATACTCGTAGAGTATAACTTAGATCTCATCATAGTGCCTGTCTCTATGGACAAGATATGCATAGAATATTGGTTTTTTTAGGAGAATGACTATGTTCTTTTATGAAGAAGATTCGAAGATTTAAGATACTATTTTGCTATTTGTAGAAGAGATTCTTGTAATACATTTTAGTAAATAATATGTAGGCAGTTAACTGGATCCAAATCAAATATGGTACGAATGATAACTAAAGACGCGTGGTTATAATGATTGATTTTAAGTGAAAATAGCAGTGCTGGATCTATAGTATTTCCTTTTCTTTTTACTCTAGCAACCCATTAAATGATGTAACACGAAACGCGTTATAATTGCTTATTCTCTATTTCAGAGGAAATAATATCTGTTTAGTATGTATAATCCTTTCGAAGGGTGCAATAAATATCTAGCAAATGTTTCATGGGATTTGTAATTTCCTCTTGGTAGCATCATGAGTAAAGGCAAAAATATTTTCATTCTACTTATTTCCAAACATCAAAAGAATTTAGTTGGAGATGAGCATCGAAAATCACTTTCGTTCTGATCAGGAAGTGTCTATTTTAGCAGAAAGCTAAATTAACATAGTCAATTTTCCTCAACTGATACTATATATAGAAAGAAAAGAAGGTGGATTTACTTGCGGGGTATACAGCTACATAGAAAATTTATAGTAGCAGTTTTATTGCAATGAAATAAATACGTAACGATATTTAGTTTTACCCCTTACATCGTCAGTTCAAATCGTGCCAAGATCACTAAAATTTTATGAGTGATGTAGTGATGTCGATTCCAATTTATAGTTTTGTAGCTATTTGCAAAATGTGTTATTAAAGCATGACATTATCCGTGGTGGAAGATGTAGAAAATGCACTAAATAAACTATAACCTTATACAAATACACGGAAACGATTAAAGCTTCTTATGCAATGAATGACAACTTAATCTTTTGACTGATGATGTGTGTGTAGACAAACACAGACATCGGAATGGAAAGCAAATGACGTAAATTGAAATTTGATTCTGCTTTTCCAAGATTAATGACGTGTACTAATTGATATTGACGTAATTACATAAATAATTATGTTGGCTGAAAATGCCTTCAATTACACACATAGAATTTAAAACAACAAAATTCATTAAAGTCAATTCCGTCGTAGACCAATATGCAGAAGGTGCAATCTTCTGTGGGATCACGAACACAAAGATACATACAAATAATAACATAGTTAGTGCGTTAAACAAATTTGTCTAGATTCAATTAGCCCTCGGCGATAAAACATGGGGTGTTTATTGATATGTATATCATGTTAATTAAGGAATCCGATAACGTTTGCCGTCCATACGTATAAGAATAGCCTCAAACGAATGTGAACACTAATAAGATAATTATTTCAGATAAAGAACAACTAATTAAGACATGACAAATGCATAGACAAACTCATTTGCACATTAAATAAAATCAATAAACAACTCGAAACAGAATATTAACAAATGTTAAGAATGTATTATTAGTCTTTTACACTTAATAATGTGTAACGCAAAAGATCATATGGTTACGAATAAAGATTAGGAAATAACGTGAAGCAATAGGACATACTGAAATATCATTATCTCCACCAGTTATTGCTTCTAGTTTTTGTTGGGAAATAGGATAAGGTCTTAATTATTAAATGTTCAAACAGCAAGGGTAATATATCTTATATCAGTAGTGTGCTCATTCAGAGTTCGTCAACCAAACAGCCGACGAAGTAATAAATCATCTAATTTATCGATCAACCTACCTGTGTCCTCATGTATATCGATACACATACATAAATGCACATATACCTACATATGTGCGTATATGAATATATACATGTACGTGTATATATGTATATATATATATATATATATATATATATGCATTTGTGTGTGTATGTGTGTATGTATATATATATATATGTGTGTGTGTGTGTGTATACATATGTATTATATATGTGTGTCCATATATACGTGTGTATATATAAATATAAATAAATATGTATGCAGAGAGAGCGAGAGACAGACACACAGACAGAAGCAGAGTAAGAGGGAGTGCACAGAAAAGAGATGGCGAGGAAGAGATGTAGTCGTACGATAACTGATACCATGTAATTAGAGTTATCTAAACAAGATAGATGCTACCAATTTACTTGATAGCTGAATTGAATACACAATGACGCTTTACATAAGGATATCCGATAGGATAAGGTCATCATTGGAAATTAATAAAACCGATCGTACAGTGTTGATCGTTCTCATCACTACTATTTGATACTCATTAGCAAATATTACGTAGAAGTCTGAAGTGACGTAAATAAAACATCACAGCCTATCAGAACATATTTGTTTCCTGTCAAAACGTTATCCAAACTCTGGAAGAATTGGTAGTCTGTGGGGGCAAGATCAGGTGAGTATGGTGGATGATAGACAGCTTATAATCCAATTCCCATAGTTTCGTCAATGTCATTGTTGATATGTGTCTTGCAATAAAATAGGAGGGGATCTGTTGATTAATCTAGGCATTTTTTGTAAGATTCTGCATCATTTGGTCCAGTTGTCTGCAATAAACCTCCACCGTGATTGATGAGCCAGGTTTAATGAAACCATAATGAGATAGAATAAAGAAATAAATGTGTCAGTTTTCTTACAAATAATAAAGATTTTTAAAATATAATAATGGCGCAAAATGAGCAGCTGTCAAAATTTACCATTTACCTTACAATAAACATCACACTTATATCCCCCCCCCCTTCGGTGCTCTAACACTTCATCCATGGCATTTGCCGGTGTATGTTGGTACTGCGCCCCCTTTACTTCGTATCCTCATTTCCGGTATAGTAGCCAGTGAAGGTTTTGACAAGCACTAACTATGCAAGTCACGTTTTCGACCCTCTTCTCACATATTTTAGTGTGAGGTTCTTTGCACTTGTGTGGTACATATCCTGGACAGCGATGATTAGGCTTTCGGTCTTCTTTTTAAGGTTACCCTTGCTGAGTTAACTCCATGATGCTTCCTGATATTTTAAGTTGTTAATTTCGTGTTGGAACAGACCATAAAATTCCATGCGGAGTAAACTTACATCTATTTCGTTCTGTATTCGTAATCGTAATCCATTAGCACTCTCAATGCATTCCTGGTAAATCCTTCTGCGTTAGTAGCATAGGGTAGCAGGTCTTCTTTGCTGTGTACCAAATACTATTCCATTATTATCATCATTGTTGATATATTCTTCTTCTTCTTCTTCTTCTTCTTCTTCTTCTTCTTCTTCTTCTTATTATTATTATTATTATTATTATTATTATTATTATTATTATTATTATTATTGTTATTGTTATTGTTATTATTATTATTATTATTGTTGTTATTATTATCATTATTGTTATTATTATTATTATTATTATTATTATTATTATTATTATTATTATTATTATTATTATTATTATTTTTCCTTCTTTCTTCAAATTTTCTTCCGTTTCTCGCCGAGTGTTTTCCATACACCTAGGGCAGAGAAGGGCATTGTATGCATTCCCAGATTACACGGGCAAATTCACAGATAAAATATGTATTTAAAAATTAATGAATAAATAAATTCATGGATGGATGTATTTTCACAGCGATAATGCCCTTCTCAGTACATGAGCCGTTCCAGTTAATACGATTTTTTGCACTTCCTGTAGGGATGGTAAACCTGGAATCATTTTCAAATTATTATTGTTATTATTATTATTATTATTATTATTATTATTATTATTATTATTATTATTATTGAAATTAAAATAATGCTTTCATAATATCCAAATTACCAATGGCTTTATGCCAAAAATGCTGAACAATTTCAGCAACCATCAGAAGCAGCTGAAACAAACGCTATGGTGTGGTGTTCTGTAAGTGGAGGTGTGAGTTTGTCTCATCCGTAACTTGTAAAACACCGGGCACTTGAAGAACACCGGTACGAATATCAGTGAGGAAAGAATAACCGATGTGAATTCAAGGGATGTGAATATATTGTTCACTGAATTTATGCATTTTCATATATACCAAAATGTACCACTCCGGTAATTAAGATATTTGCTTACAATTTGTGTTTGGCGTGAGTTGACAGCTTGATGCGGTAGATTGCCAAAGGTGTGGGGATAGGGTGTCTTGTGTGGAAGTAATTTCAAACTCATGTGTGGTAGTGTACATGTCGGTGTATTCGAGATTTCATTTGTCAAATATTTCTGTACCATATCATATACCAATTCAGACTGCAGTGAGAAAAAAATACTAACGCGGGAAATTCGGTAAATTTTGATCCATTCACCCGCACGATTTTCACTTAAAAAAAAAAACCTCAGATATTTTGAGTGGAATCGAGTACCCTGACGTTATAAAGTGCTGCGAACTCCTTATTTTTGTTTGGAAGAAAGCGGGGTGGACTCCCCTGCCCCATATCCCGGAATCATTGGAATTTTTATTTTATTTCGTTGAATGAATCCCGGTGACATCCTAATATGCTACAAAGCCCATTTCTTGGGTCTGGAAAACGGGGTGGGGCGAGGTGGAAGCCTCAGAAATTTCACAACGCACCCCCATTGATCTTTTCACCTGTACGATTTTCACTAAGAAAAACTTGGAATTTTTGTAGGGAATCAAATACCCTGATCTCATAATATGCTGCAAACCCCTTATTTGTGTTCGGAAAAAAAGGGTGGTCGGGAAGCCGGAACACTCACTCACCATCTCTCTCTCTGTCTCTCTCTGTCTCTCTCTCTGTCTCTCTCCCCCTATACAAAAACAAATTTCGGCGCCAGAAATTGCAAAAAGAAACTCTATTTTTGGTGCAGAAATGTTTCCTTTTTGTGTGTGTGTGAGGAGAGAGAGAGAGAGAGAGAGAGAGAAAGAGGGAGGAACAGAAAAATAGTGATTGTGTGAGTGGGTGACGCAGTTTACCTAAACATTGAATGGGTAACACTCTATCATAATTATATATATCATCATCACCAGCATTGCTTCACGTCTGCTTTCTAACTGGCATGGGTTGGACAGTTTGACTGAGGACAGGCAAACCAGGAAAGTTTATTCAGGATTATTATATATATTATATCCAGTGATTTTAAGAGGTAGGAAAAAGATATTTTGTTAATATTTTAATTTACTCCATTTCACTCATGAATGCAGAATCTCTAACGTGTTTTTTTTTAAGATTTTTATAATGGGTGCATCTTCAATTATTCATTTCAAACTTTTTTTGAATTTTCAATCGAATGTAATCCACACAATCTCGAAAACGTATTTCTGCAAAATGTTAACTAAAATTATGGGTAAAGAAAGAAATAGCAAAAAAATATTTGAAAATGTGGGTTGGGGGTGAAATTTCCAAGTGTTACAATCACACCCACCCCAACCCGTTTTTCGGACCCAAAAAAGGGTTTGGTAGGATATTAGGATATTACCGGAATTAAGTCAACGAAAAAAAAATATATATATATATTCCAATGGTTCCTAGATATGGGGGCGGTTTCCCACCCCACTCTTTTCCCAGGTGTTTGCAGCATATTAGGAGGTCAAGGTACTTGATTTCATGCAAAAAATCCGAGTTTTCTTTTCTTAGTGAAAATCGTGCTGGTAGAGGAATCAAATAATACCGGAAATTCAAAATTTATATTTATGGTGGGTCGTTCAGATTGCTTAGGTAAAATTACATTCATGTAGGTAGGAGTACAGTATATCTTCTTTTTAATTTACATAGATTATGTGAGACAAGAATATCCTACACGTTCTAATGCATAAATGTCATTAATAACGCACAGCTGTTACTTCAAATTACATTTATATCTCTTAGGATTTGGATAATAATGGACGAATTGTAGATGTTCTTGAAATGACCTTCATCCTCGCCCACATTCCTGTGAGAGGTTTAAACATTATATCTAACTCGCACGCAATTGTTTCTGTATTACATTGGGCCTATGGTAGGCATGAGTCTGTCTTTCAGCAACCTGTTTCTATCTAGGTTCAGGCCTACCTACTATCATTTCATTTATCATACTTGCAATACTAAAGAGTTGTAGAATGTTAAAGATTTTCCTCCTTCGGTGAAAATGTTCATCACCTGATGTAAAAAAGATTCTTCAGAAATTTATATGTTAAGGGATAATGGGCGTAAAAAACATTAAGTTACTGTAGTGTTTTTGAGACGGTGTTTTTGAGACGGCGTTATTAAAATTCCTAACACTGAACGTCGACAAACGGCTCAATGTCGTACGCTCATGCAGCCACCAGGATCTGCTCAATCGAAGATATATTATATTAATATATTTCAGATTCATTTTATTTCTGGAAAGGTTTATAGGCACAATTAGCTAAGTTTAATTTTCCCTCATCGAAATATATGCAACTACACATGCTTTTAAATTTAAACTTGTTTATCATTAACCATACCCACTCAGTGGCCACCCACATCCACCCGAGAATTCAACATATAAGCAAATACATTGCATACAAGTGAGACACATTTTGGTCTCAGTCCAAGAAACATCAAACCAGTGAATCTAATATATTTTCTTGGCTTCTGTCGTGGGTGATCTCTTCCATGAATTGTGTTCCTCTCTTTTCTTATAACAGTCCTTGCAGGAGTCCGTTCCTTAAACCTCCAATATGAACTAAATGTTAATTTGCGTATTATGAAACATCGTATTTCATTAATTATTTTAACATACCCATTCTGTTATCTAATAGTTGCGTTTCTTTTTTCACAGCATACTAGATGTTTAGAAATATATGTACATTTAAGTATGTATTTGTTACAGAAGCGACAATCCGATTACTTTCGCATGGTATTTGCAGTATTTTAACAGCAAACCACTAACAATTACAATGTATTTACTATTTTACTAGATAACATTTACTATGAAAGAATATAACTTTCCAACGATATTTAGAGGCTGGCAAATAATCAACGCCTTTGCCTGTAAGTCGTGAAAAACAGAAAACATATCTTGTCCAAACAAATGTAAAATGCTAAACAAAAATAACAAAAAGAATATGCTTCTAATAAGTTTCTATAATTGAATAAACAGATTAATTATTAATATATCAACTACAGTTTATAAACACGCAACAGAATAAATTCGAATTTAAATAGATACACACACACACACACACACGTCACACAGGTGTGCGTACGGATATTTATGTTAGTCAATATCTATCTCTTTTCTACCTTTTCTCTCTTTACTGTTCAGATACCTATATCTATGTCTACCAAACACTCTCTCTTTCTCTCTCTCTCTTATTTATATATTGATATATTTATATATATACACACATATAAATATATACATACATACATATATATATATATATATATATATAATATATATATATATATATATATAATGATATATAGATAGATATCAATGGAGAGAGAGAACGAGGGAGAGGAGGAGAGAGATTCATATATATATATATATATATAAATATGTATACTCGCGTGCGCGTGTTTCATGAGATTGAAGCTTATAGACGAAAAGTTAATGTCTTATTTCCTAAGGTTTCGTTTATAAGTATCAATTAGATTCATGTAGAGATATTAATTACATCACATGTTCAACAAGCAGGTTTCACATCGATATAATGTCAATAATTTGGACAGCTATTTTTTTCTAAACTCTTTGTTCACAGAATGTTTACGTAAAGTCGTCTTGAAATTTTGTATGTTTTACCTATGCTTTATTGAACTAAACCACCACATGCGGTTACTGAAAACTACAAATATACGTAGATGTGTATCTAAGTTGAAAAGTTATACACACAGAGACATATATATATATATATTATATATATATATATATATATATATATATAATATATATATATATATATATATATATATATATATATACATACATACGCATATATATACGTACACATGCATACATATGTATGTATAAACATACGTAACTACATACATACATGTATACATACACACACACAATGAAGTCTGTGTACGGAATGACACGAGATAACAAAAAAATATCAACCTCATATAATTATATGTTTTAGTTATAAATTCGGCCTGAAGAAGGTGATTTAGATAATAAATGCACATATCCGGTGAGAAAATAAAACACGTGATAAGTGAATCATTCCGTTTATTAACGTAGAAGCAAAAAACTGTGTTATGAAAGTAGAGGAAATGCATTTACCGCCACTCAGTTCCAAAGATCTGAGAAAGTAAATTAATGACAATCATAATAAACACTGTTACTTAACACAAGGAGTTAAAACTCTGATTAATACCTGATGTTTATTCCTGCATACCTAAAGTGGTGTAATATTGGGTGTGCATTCTAACATTGAGTGAACTGACGGTGTGATCATACATTATTCACCTGAGGCAGTGCACATTTCAATTTGAATGGTTGAGGATTACACAACTTGTAACGAATGTACTACGGGTGTAAAAAGGTATTGAAACAATTATAGTGAGACTTAATAAAGAATGACTTTCATTCAATTTTCTCTCATGTTTATGTATATATGTGTATACGCGCGCACTTGTGTGTATGTATGCTTCTGTGTATATATGTACATGTTTATGCATGTATCTATGTATGTTTGCTTGTATGTGTGTATCTATGCATGTTTGCTGTGTGTATTATCTGTGTTTGTTTGTATGTATGTATGTACGCTTATACCTACCTGTATATATTTGCAATTGATGTAGCGCCATCTATTTTCTTGTCCTGTACTGTGATATAACACCTGCCTGTAATCACTCTTTAATTTTCACCGATACAATGAATGGTAACAAAGGGCAGAAATTGTGACTAGCTACGGAATGAATCAAGCTTGGAAGAATTAAACCTGCTATGTTTTGAAAAATTCTTAATTCCTTTCCGGTGTCCTTTCAACACGAGCATAAATGCTGCAAAGTGAAAGAACAATACTCAAATACTTATATTATTGAGATGATGTGACTGAGAAAACCTTCAACCACGTTGACAGCATCCGAGCACAATTGTTCCGAAAGTAAACATAATTATCTAATAACATAATATGAAACGTCTAACAAAGGAAACATAGTCGTCTCTTCGATACATGCTTCAAGAAAATGTTATCCTTATTTACACCCATAAGCGCATCCTCTCACACACACGTCCTCACGCGCACACACACAAATACACAAACACACACACACAAATACACAGATACGCACGCATATATTTGCATATTTGTACGTACTTATGTATATGTGTGTTTGTTTGCAGCTATAAAATAATTCTATCCACATTAGATAAAGTCCACTATTAATATAACTATAAAACAGCTCTTTGCACGATGTAATACTTTCTTTCTAACAATAAGAGATCTTCTCTTCATTGAGATATTATTTCGTTTTATTCATGTCTCTGTAAAGCTGTAAACGTATGATAATAAGTATTAATGTTGTAAATTGCAGTTGTTAATGTTTCTCAAAGACTGCCTCTTCACAATTCTTCAGAAAGCGGATTTATATGTAACTAATGTCGTTAGAAACCCTCAAGTGATACATTATAGTAAATTCCAAGAGAAAGTACAATGCGTTTCTTCGTGTCTTTATCGCTCACATTCAAATTAAGACATACATACATACAAATATATAAATATGTGTGTGTAGTTGTGTGTGTGCGTGTTGTTGTGTATGTATAAATATATATGTATATATATATATATATATATATATATATATATATATATGCATAGATCTATATATTTGCATTTGAATGGATGCGTGTACATGTATTTGTGTGCACAGGTAAAGAGAGAGAGAGAGAGAAAGTGAGAGAGAGAGAGAGAGAGCGCGGAGAGAATGCGAGAAAGAGAAAGAACATGAATTTATAACATTATAGGTTTCTGTTGGCAAATATTAATTATAGCCTGAAAGGCAATATGATAATCGAACTCTTTTATGGCCAGCAGTTTAGGAATGTTCTTGCAATTTCTGTTTGGTAAGTGGTTGATTACATTATAGAAATATTTGCGCGACATTAGTAGACCGTATACCTGGAAAACTTTAAGGTAAATAACACCTTTTATTATAGACATTATATTCTTCCCTTCGTGTTTTATTTACATTATTCCCTGGGGTAATCCTGAATTTAATTACCGTAACCTGAAATGTGTATCTTTATAATATACGACAAATCCAAACGGCATACAATTACTATAAGACAAATACAAAATTAAATGTAGAGAAATTGATTAAGCCCAATAATTTAACGATATATTGAAGAGGTGTATCAAAGAAGCTCTTCTAAAAAAATCAATTACTTTTGATACATGCAACGCTTTTACAAGAAATTGCTATCAGGGTCTAAAATAATGTTGGCAATTTTCATTCCTCTATTGCAAACCAAAAACTTTTTTTAAAAATGTGATCGCAATTTTTTATCTACGTTAGAAAATCTAGATAACGCCAGTCATTTGGTGTAATACCACAGGCAAGATATTTTTTGAATATTGCGTTTTTAAATAACTATGAAATAAGATGTATGAAATTACTTTGATATAATTCATATTTTATAACAAATATTTTTTGGCTCCGCTTCTTTCAATTCTAACCTACAATAATTATTTCATTATATATCGATAAACTTGTTACACTGAATATGATTGAAGTGGGAACGTGATTCTGTTATCTAGCTACCTATATCTCAAATTGCCAATGTTTCTTTATTACTCACGTTAATTAAACGCTTCTGTATGATTGCTCAACTAGCTAGAAAAAAAAACACGTAAAAATCTTTCATAAATATCACATCGTATTTTACAAAAAAATACATATAGGATAACGTGGAGAGCTCTAAAAATGTAGGAAGAGCATCATCGAAAAATGTTGTATCATACCTATGGCCAAATAGGCCGAAGTTGGCTAAACAAGACAAAGAAAAGATAAATAAATATACAATTTCACCATGTTTATACAATCAATGACAAACACGCATGTAAAGAATAATCGTGAAAATAAGGCAAATTATTTTTATGGGGTGTATTAATGGCGTATTTCTTTTACTTTATGGAATTTTCTGCAATATCGGTTTTGCTTTGGTTTGTTGTCCGTATGCTCGATTGTTGATTTCACTAGGTTTAGAACACAAGCACAGATGGATATCCGTAATGCTTAGTTACAACATTTGTGAGTCAACACAAGCATAAAATTTATGAGAAGTGAGATCCATTCCAGAGGATTATATACACGTACGTATGCACACTTGCATACACACGCACATACATGAATTTATGTATGCGAACATACCACTGCATCTTCTCCTCTCTCTCTCTCACTCTCACTCCCTATCTATATCTATATACATTCACAAACCTACACAAGCAGAAACTCCGAAATATCAATATGAAGTCTCTGCATTGGTGTATATCCAAAATTAATGTAAAGTCTGCGTATTTCTTAATCCCTTGTATTCGTGTTAATAAAACTATATTCAAATTCTCAGCATCCTGAAATAATGCAGAATTAAATACAGTTAAATACGTATTTCAAATATGTGTACTGATTTTTAAAGCACAATGCTACTCTACAGCACGTTTTGTTGTTTGCTGACTGATGGATTCTCACCTAGACCAGTATTGAAATATTATCGTTGTTGTGCGTGGAGATAAATTCTTATCAAAAGATATTTATCATATAAATAATACATTACTTTTAAAAGAAATATATCCAAAAATATATCCAATCCTTTCCAATACTGTTGACAGACTTAATATTTTCCTTTTACCGAATATTTATTTTATTGATTGTGCGTCTTATACAATTCTGATTTAATATTTTCAAAGAATGCATGATGAGATAATGGCAACTTCTCAATTGAAATTGCCTATTTGTTTGTTCGATGTGACTGATAGCTGACGATGAAATTAATATTCCAGAGAATTTGTGATATTTTGCTTTTTGCATGTGTATATGACATACGGTTATTTTTTAAGAAGTTCAGTTGATTGCTGGTCTGTGTGCAATTATATGTTATCTACAACGAGGAATTATATGCATAAATATATATGTGTGTTTGCATATGTATATGTATGTTTGCCTTTGTATGCATGTATATTCATGTATGCACATGCATATATGTATATGTATGCATGTACATGTATGTATGTGTGCTTATATATTATGATGATATATATATTTATGCATGTATGTATATGTATACTTGTATATATGTATATGTGTCTTTGTGTGCATGTTTGAGCGCGGTCCGTGTGTGTATATATGTGTGTGCGCGCAGGGTTTTGTACAGAACATAAATTGTCACCGTTTAAAAATTGGATTGTAAATGAACAGATGATTCAAGAAACTATTTACAAAGGTGAATAAAGCATATTATTGATATTTGAAATTTGATTTTTCAGCGATAAATATGGAATACAATAATCACATAAAATTTACCATATCGAACTGATTTTGCAAATCCTGTATATCAATTATTATAAAATGAATATTGAAACACGAATCTATGTATTCATTTAGTATAAAATAGTATTATTCTGCTTTTTTTACGGATATTTCATTTTGATATCTTTTATAACAAGACGCAAAGTTTCGTGAGAAAAATTGCGATAACTTGTCAAAAGTGAATAATTTGGTATTGTTATTGCTATTGATGTAACGATCAATCGAAGAAAACTCTTTCCTGAAAAATTATTGAAATATTATTTCTTTGAGCGCCGATGGCAGTTTTCGGTTTTATTGAAGTTATGATGCAATGTATTCAATGTTTTAAAACGATTTTATGAATTATACAATTCTTGTTTTGTTGCAAATCAACTGATTATCATATTAAATGGGCTAGCGTTTAAATGTAGTTAAGCTTCAGCTGCTGGTTATGAATTTATTATACTAAATATGTTTCTTCTTACTATAGGTCATTTCTTAACAAACACCAACTAAACAATTACTGTCTTGAATCACTCCGTAATATTATTCACGTTAATGAACCCATCGATGTATAAGCTCTATAATACACGATTTGAGGTGATTGTCACTATCTGGAAACAAATAAAACCAGATCATATTCCTGTATTGCAACAGGATTATATAGAAATCTTCAACAGTGAAATACTGATTAATCTGTCAGAGATACGTAATTGTATGGTATATGTTAAATTTTTTAACTTCGCCCAGTTTCTTAAAATCTGAGACTGTATCAGTGGAACACACATCATTTACATGCGTTATGCATACAACTTCAAATAAGATGTGCTATAAAAAATATACAGCCACACACACATTCATCTGTATATATGTATGCATATACGTACATGCATACACACAGACATATATATATATATGTATATATATGTATATATATACATGCAATATGTATTTATATATGTTCACACATATAGATATGTACATATATATATATAAATATGTATATATATATATATATATATATATACATGCGTACATACATTCATTCATACATACATACATACATACAAACATACATACATACCTACATACATACATACATACATACATGTATATGATTATGTGTGGGTGCGTGTGTAATTTCTATAGCATTTACTCTATATATATATTATTCCAGTAACAAAGAGATTGAAACCTGAAAACTAAATTCTAAAGGCATACCTGGAAATTAATCTCCTAATATAAAATATATTTAATACCTACTCGAATCTGGTTATACCTTGAAGCATATATTCTTATACTACAATAAGTTTTTCCATTGAATAATGTATTTTGTTCCTAAAATATCATTCATAAGTAGATTAAAATATAATTTGCACTATGAAACTGAATGGCATCTTAAAAATTATTTGGATATTTCGAGATTGCTTGATCCAAATGAATTGTTTGGTTATAATAACTGTTATGTCGCACGTTCGGATGCTTTCTTCTCAACGCGACTCGACTCTCTACTCCTCTTGACTCTAGTTTCTTCTGCTACTCTCCTCTCACCGCGAACCTCTGTATCTACGTATTGGGCTAGTCTAATTCATCGTCTGTGGGGGTCGACACAACAATAACTAAACGAAAGTTTTGGGTGTTTACATTATAGGGCAACTGTTGTGTTTCATATAATTATATTACTGAATTTGTTTTAATTACACAGCCTATTTTGCAACTGACAATCTGAGCAAGCGTATGTTAGAAAAAAAACAAATGAAAGATTTTCCAAGAAAACCTGGAACCAAGAACTTAGAACTTGAACAACTAAGCTACCCAGTAAAAGACAAATGCTCTCATTCTCTGTATGTATATCTGTCCCTTTCTTTGTCGGTGTATATATATAATATATATATATATATATATATATATATATATTATATATATATATATACATATATATATATATAATATATATATATATATATATATATATATATATATATATATATATATATATACATATATATATACATATATATATATGTATGTGTGTGTGTGTGTGTGTATGTGTGTGTGTTTGTGTGTATATATATATATATATATATATATATATATATATATCTATATATATATAGGTAGAATTCACAGAAAAAGCACAAGACGAGGACAGGTGTTGTAGAAAACAAACAGATGTATTAGTATAACGCTCAGGAATTGAAAAAGTCTTTTTACATTTCGAGCCTACGCTCTTCCACAGAAAGGAACATAGAAAGAAACAAGGAGAGAAACAAGGAGAGAAAAATTGCGTAGTGGCTACCTATCTATCATATATATATCAGCATCATGCTTCTATGTATGAGGATCTTATTGTTTTGAGTGCAAGCTTGTGTGTGTGTGTGTGTGAGCATTTCATGCTTGTTTTGTTTATGTAATTTATATTATTACATTAGGAATACAGAGTATTCGTTGAAACTCTTTGGAGATATGTTTCTCTAGACATATCTTTCAAGGAAGAAAAACAATAACATATCACTATCCATATTGCCAATTTTCGGTTTTGTTCTTTGTCTTATATCCTGAACATTCTCATTATAGACATGTATAATAGATGTGTATTTTTATGAGTTCCTCATGTTTTATCAGTAAACGCTTATTTCTTATTTTGGCTCACTCGAATTATTTCGTCTCGTAAAATCTGGTTATGTGACGCTATTTAATTCTTTATGTACATGTGATAAACTAATGCAATTTATATTCCTTGATTTTCTTTGTTTTCTCTGAATACATCCGGAATGAAAAATAGAATATTTCGAAAATGACAGTGATATTGACGGTAGAACTGTAACTTATATTATCAAATATATATATATGTATGTGTGTGTGTGTGTATGTGTGTCGATATATATATATATTGTTATATGTATATATATATTTATATATATATATACATATTGCACATCTGTTCCATTGATGCAGTCTTCCTGTTGGAATACCGCTGAACTAACTCAAGTTCCGCTTTTAATTTGACGATGCGGGATGTCCACATCTGACAGCGGTTATCCAGACAGTTAAGAAAACATGTCCTTCATGGAACCATTATAATAGCCAGATGCTTTTTTTCTGAAAGTTCTCAGCATTCATCCGGCCATTCACCTGACATTGCTACCATCTTAGTGATATGCATCTAAAATGTGGCGTTGTTGCTCATATCAACCCCCAGATCAGCCATTGTGCGTGACTACTGATTACTTCTCGTTTTGGTCTAAATCACCTTCTTGCAGCATCTTAGAACTAGCTCTCTCTCTCTCTCTCTCTCGTTCAAAACTACTGCATATGTCATGCATGCTTGTCATAATATTCTGTAGCTTTATGTCCATCATTTGCAGAGAAAGATTTGTAGATGAGTTGGTCCATGATCGATTTCTGTAGAGTCTTCCAATCAGCATTAGAAAGATGCAGGCTCGAATTTGATGGCTTCTAGCAGCTTGCATATCTGCAAATTTCTGCGTGCATGCATACATACATACATACATACATACATACATACATACATACATACATACATACATACACACAAGACACAGACATATATATACATGTGTGTGTGGATTGCCATGTTGCACGAAGACAGTTTTTATTATGAGCGGAAATAATGAGTGATATGAAGGCTTTATTGCAGTTTTGGCTGCTATTTTTAACATGTAAGCAATTTTAACCCTCTTAATTACAATTGTGACGTTCATAATTATAAACGTATTCTTAATATTTTATGATAACATGCTTAGCCATTGATATATTCATAAACAATCTTAATAATTTATAATATATCATTCGCAATGTCTTTACATTACTTTTTACTTATTTAAATTTTCGTAACTCATATCTTGTGATTTTACCTAGATTCGAAATTGCCTGTCTTTTAATATAAACGCTGTGCATGGCAGTTGAAGTCAAAACTTGATTGTGTAGATAGAGATGAAAACATTTCTATTGCTGGTCGGGATTCACGTTAGCCCCAAGGTAACGTCTGGTTTTGATTTCTATCTATAGGAATATTTCCCCTGACGAGGCGAATGGATCCATTAAGTGGTCACTAAAGCCAAAATTGCAATTGGGAATCAACCAATTCTTTTCAAGAGCTGGATTCTATTTGTCATGTCACCCGAAGACAGTTTTTATCGAGAGAAGAAATAATATAAATGATATAATGGCTTTATAGCAGTGTTGGCTGCTATTTGTAACATGTAAGCGTTTTTTAACCCTCTTGGTTATAGTTGTGACTTGTTCATAAACGTTTATAATTTATATATTTATATATATATATATTATATATATATATATATATATATATACATATGTATATGCATATATATAAATATATATATATATATTCATTTCATTTTCTTTTTCATCTAGCTTCAGCTCACGAACTGTGGCAATGCTGGGGAAGTGATATCTGTATATGTATATATATATATGTGTGTATGTGTGTGAGTTGTGTGTGTGTGCGCGTATGTACGGTGTGGATATCCCACAAATAACACGTGTAAATTTTGAAGCGGAGCAAAGTTCTGATTCTACCAAGCGAAATCATTCGTACGCTGTGTGTATTCGTAATGCATATTCTGCATGAATGCTCTATCATTTACCCCTCCTACACGTCGTTCACTCATACCGTCTCTCTCACTGTGTATGCATAACATTCTTTTACTCATTACCTACTATGGGCTGTGATTTTGCACCATTTATTTCAACTGCCACCTTGTCTCTCATTTACTCTTTTCCCCTACCTGTACAATGTTAGTCGTGACTAACAACAATAAACAAGTAGTTAATGAAAAGTAAGGTCTGCTATTATCTTTTATGTAAGCTGCCAATGGTTTCTCATAAGAAGTGGATTCTGCTCAAGTTCTAAAATTCCCAACATAACATACTGCAATGCTCCGTGGTAGAAAAGAAAATGAAGTAAACAAGATACATACAGAAGAGTATTTTAGATATCATGAACCAACAATTCATACTATGCTGATTACATTGTAAAGACACAAGGTATAAACCCAAAGGATGAGCTACGTTATAGAGTTTCTTTCACAAGATATTAAGTTGTATAGATACTTCACAAGCACAAGTATGGATCATTTATCTATAAATTCTCCAGCTTTGCATCAACAATGATAATCTTTATAAAGTTGTCGTTCTGCAAAACCTTGTTCGTGGCCTTAAAAACAATACTGCCTAGAATTTTGTAATGAAAAACATGATACAGTAAAAAGTAACGGAGAAAACAATAATGAAAAAATGAAGACAAGACACGCACCCAACATAATAAGAAAGAAAGTAACATCTAAAAAAACTGGATGAAATATGTGAACATTTTTTTTTTGAGAAGGAAATTTCTAGAAAATGATTTGTAATTCGCATGAAAGCAATCGATTTGACCATTATGTATCGGTCCTCACATACGCATATATTTTTCTAGGATTTATCAATTTCTTTGACATTACAAGGAGAGATTGGACAGCTGCATTATTTTAGTTGTTGTTTTTCTTATTCTATTTTTTAAGAATTTTTTAATGTTTTTTGATGATTTGGTCTGTAATGCTGCAAAGTATAGGCAAGGAGCAAATCGGGCATACTTATGTGTGTGTGCTTGCTTCTCTCTCTCTGTCTCGCTCTCGTTCTCTCCTACTTTCTCTCACACTCTCTCTCATTCTTTCTATCTGTCTCAATATGCATATACATATATACACACGCAGACACACATATTCCCACATACGCACATTCACACACGCATATCGATATAAAAATGCAAATAATCAGAAAATGGTGAAAAACTCAGATTAACAAACACATCGATTGGACCACAGTTATAGCTTATTTTTTTTATACAAAGCATGACGTTACAAAAAATTTGACGTAGCATATCTTACGGCCGTTTCCGATCGGTTGCCGTAATGCTGTCTATAAATAAATAGGTGATTAAAAGTTCTACATCTTCATAGGGCATTCGAATTAAGCCAACACAGCTTCATCAGAGTAAAAACAAAAAAGAGTATACAATATAAACAAAGGGAAGAATGAAAAGTAAAGAAAATATTCCTAGACAAATCGTTTAGAAGCCCAATATGTTACATATGTGGACATACATACAGACATACATACATATATATACGTAGGTACAGCGTATGTGCATATGTGAGCGTATGTGTGTATTTAGGATAAATGTTACAACAGAGGTTGCAGGAGAGAGAGATGGAGATAAATACGCTATTAGATCGCTGCCAGTATTATTGTCTTAATATCTGACAGTTATTTACTGTTTATGTACTTAGGCAATGTAGATGTATCGTAAGCGAAGTCGTAAATTACCCTACGTTTCTAAGTAGAAATACATTGCTGGCTATTTCTTTTATATCTACAAAATAATCTTAGTCTAGCTGCTGAAAACTTACGTAGGCCAGTGACACAGGAAAATGTCCAACACCAAAATATATTGACACTTGATATCACTAAGATACAAGCAAATTGTTACAATAATTAAACTCTTAATAACCTGTAAATAATGTACTTTTTCTTTACTTAAACGATTTTCCTGACATTAACGTTTAATCTAGAATAATATTTCTAGCTCTTTCCCACATCTTACAACACCGTTGATACGAGCATAAAATATATCGGTATACATACGTACATACAAATATACACATGCATACATTCGTGTATGGATGTATGAATGTATATATATATATATATATATATATATATATATATATATATCTTAATATATATATATATATGCTCATATAGGCAAACATTTTATATTTATACTTATATATATATATATATATATATATATATATATATATATATATATATATATATATATATGTATGCACACATATATATATACACACACATATTTATATACACATATGTATTTGTACATATGTATTTGTACATATACGTATTCTTTTATTCTTTTACGTGTTTCCGTCATTTGACTGCGCCCATGCGTGAGCACCGGCTTTAGTTGAGCAAGTTGAGTGTGGGACTTATACTTTGTAAGTCTTTGTACTTACCCTATCGTTCTCTTTTGCAGAACCGCTAAGTTACAGGGTCGTAAACACCAGCATCGTTTGTCAAGTGATGTTGGAGCGACAAACACAGGCACGCAAACATATACATACATATAAATATATATACGATGGGCTTCATTCAGTTTCCCAAATCCATTCACAAGGCCAGAGGCTATAGCAGAAAATACCCAAGGTTCCACGGACTGAACTAGGAACCATGTGGTTGGTAAGGAAGCTATTTACCATACAATACACACCCATACACACACACATATATATATACCTTTATATATACACACACACACATATATATATATATATATACATACATACATACATAAATATATATATATATATAATATATATATATATATATATATATATATACATACATACATATATATATATATATATATGATACATATATATATATATATATATAATATTATATATATATATATATATATATATATATATATATATATATATATATATATATATATATATATATAGAGAGAGAGAGAGAGAGAGAGAGAGAGAGAGAGAGAGAGAGAGATAGATAGATAGATCACATATGATTATGCTTCGCTAGTCAAAATACACTTTCATTCTTCACTTGATTGCGCATTTCTCTCCCATTCGAAAATGACGCTTTCCCATCTTGCTAGACGTCTTCCTCGTGATCGATTTTCTTCTCTTGAACTCTATACGACAAATAGTTTATCTTTTCATCGCTCTCTCTCCCTCCCTCTCTCTCTCTCTCTCTCTACCCCCACTCTCTGTATGAATATATATATATGTGCGTGTTTTATTTGAGATCAATGTTCTATTACCACTATCATAATTCATTGTCTATTTCAAAGTTATTATGTACGATGACTAATTCTTTATAAATCTATAACGTTGTTGCTTTACTCCTTATTATTCGCCAAGGCTTTGAGATACGTAACTTCATACCTCTCAGAGCAACAACGAATCAGGGGTTCATCAAATATAGGATGTTTCAGAGAAAAGACTGGAGATACCAATCAGTTTGAACAGTTTTAATAAATTTGTCGTCAGATGATTCTTGAAAAAAATTCGTTGTGTGCTGCTTCCGAAACCAACAGCAACTATGTTGTTCGATAGGATTTTTGTCAGTGTCTTTTAAGTCAAGTGTGATAATCATGCTAATGTTTTTACTTCTACTTACTAGTTTGGCTTGCTAGATAAACAGGCCACTTCTTAGTTATGTTTGCTCGCACTTCGTCGAACAATGGAGATTGAAACACCTGTTATTAATTAAAATATAGGTGAAACTTATTTTCAACAAATTGTATAGGGGTTGTCGAATATGTAACTGCTTCATGATCTTCCAACCAGATTACTTCCTGTTCCGGTTTTTTCTTGAAGCACATGAAAAGCATATCATGTTGAATCAAGCATAAGCTCTCCCTAAATAGTTAATATCTTTATGCCCGCAGCATATACAGGGCTGCTGTATTTGGAAAGTGGAAGTTTCCTGAGACTCAGTTCTGATTTGGATATTAATTAAGTAGTTAAAACTATGCAAATTATTATCAACGGCTGTTATTTGACAGCGTAAAAACAGCGAAAGCCCATTATTGTCGGTCGTTTGACACAAGTTATCCAGACACTAACCAGCTATCCGTCACCTAATATTTCTGTGTGAAAATGGGTGTGGCATATGGTGCATTTACACGTTGCAGATGGACACATATCGTTTTTAGTAGACGTAATGAATACAAATGCTTCTGTACGTAAAGTCTCCGGCGTTTTCATATGTCCGTTCGTGACGAAAGTAAGGACCCTCCATTATTGTCACGTTTGTACCAAGCAATTACTCAATATGTCAGTGAATTGCTGGCATATAACGGCTTCCACATTCCCGTCCTGAAATGTTCATGAAAACATGAAAACATAAAACAAGAAAAAAGAGGCCATTTCGATTGAGTTTTCCATTCTCAAAAGTTCAGGTGATCAGGCATGAACATTCATGGATATGGGGATGAACGATGAAAAGTTGATTAATTATATATTAAAACCCATGCAAAGTCAATAAAACTCTCATATTGCTCTGTGTGTGTATGCGTGTGTGACTGAACCTCTGTGTGTGTGCGTACGTGAGTTCAGTGTGTGTGTGTTACGGCCTACACTACTAGGCAGTGGTTTTGAATTTACTGTGATTTACATCAATATCCCAGCATATCTATCATTATTTATTTACTTCTTTCCATTTTGGTAAGACCTGAAAATTAAATAAATTATACGAATATATTGCATAATCTTTGGGATATTGCGCGTCTATACATCCCTAATTCTATGATATGTCGCAAAAATAATTCTAAGTGAAACATCTGTAGATATACCGTAAAATCCATACGTTCCCTTCAAGGTTTGCTTTAAATTTGAAAACTATTGGATTTAGGGGATACTAAACGCCGATAAAATTCCCTTCATCGATGCATTCTTTGTTATCATTTTATCTCTTCATTTGTGTCATAATGTCTCACTATCAAATATAGCTTGCTTCGCTTTGATTAGCCTCGTTCTATTCAATAGATCGACATTAGAACTCTCTCTATCTCTGTGTGCCTAAAGACAGATAGATAGAGAGAAGACAGACAGATAGATAGATACATGGATAGATAGCTAGCACAGAGAGACACATAAACAGATAGACATACAGTAGACAGATAGATAGATAGATATCTAGATAGATAGATAGATAGATAGATAGATAGATAGATAGATAGATAGATAGATAGATAGATAGATAGATAGATAGATAGATAGATAGATAGATAGATAGATAGATAGATAGATAGATAGATAAATAGATAGATATTAGTCTGTTGATTTTACAAGGATTATTTACAGTGGCTAGGCGCAAGTCGATATTATATGAATTGATAATAGTGTCAAAGCAGATATATCGGCATAACATCTGATAAATGATGATATGTGACCTTCAATGAGAACACGTCTATGATTTGACGTACGAAAATTCATTGAAATTACAAGGAAATTCAGTAACTTTCCTCAGGAAAATGGAAAATAATATGGAAAGAATACTTAGCAAATTTTCATACGTAAACAGTGTCATCAAACTACGCATGTACATTAGGTGTCACAGTGATGGTTGTGGACTCACCTGCAAAGAGAAAACGAAAAATAATATAAAAACCATAATATAAGCATTTAATGTATAGTAAAATATAAAAAATATACTTGTGTCTATGTAGGAATATATGAATGTATAAAAATATGTATACTGATACACACACACACACACACACACACACACATATATATATATATATAAACTCGCATATTTATACGTGTCACTAAAGTGACGGACGGTACAGAGTTGTACCAGCATTGCTGGAAATAATAGTCAATCCAATCCGACTTGCTAATCACAGGAGCGCTATCTTAAACTGACAAAAGAGACAAGCCAGCTACGGTCACAGATATTGCCATATCTCCGGTGATGTCGAAATTTGAAGAAAACCATCTTAATTCTCATTGGTGACTCTTACCGCGCCTAGGGTTCAGCTCAACTAACCTTGCCAACGTATAAGAACATCCGTTGAAATCACGCGCTGATTTCAAAAATATACCAGCCCTGATTGAGCAGACTGGTGATCTAAACTTTTCTAAACATGATGCCCATTTCATCTCTTTGACACGGCCTAGAATGACTGTATCATCATCCTATGAAAGCATCATCCTATGAAAGTAAGAAGATGGAATTTAATTCCAATCTTGTGTTTCTTTTCATGATATAGATAATACTGGGGTATAGTTTTCAATTTGTAAAATAAGTTAAAAAAAAATTGAGGCTTAATTCATTTTCATATATTTTCTTTGGTTTTATCTTTCATTTTAGAAGATGAATATTGTTCAGCAAAATCTATATATTTGAATAACAGAATACTTTGGATATCACAAGAATTTCTGACTGTTTCCTAGTCGACCAACATTCGTAAAAATGTGAAAATAAGATAGAATAATAACTAGTTCAACTATACGAAACAAAATTTACCACAAAATATGCAATTTTTTATTGAAGCAATATACTCATCTTTTATCCTATACTTGTTCTTTCATTTGCTTGGGGCCCTTATGTAGCCCCGCTTTGACAGATTTAATCGAATAAATAGACCCTTTTAGAGCGTGTGTTCATGTTACATTTTTCTGTGTGCCTGTATGAATATTATGAGGTTAAGTGTAGAGCGAAAAGAAAACTATTCTATTAATGATATCGTATATTATATCATTGCAAACGAAGGTGGGAATTTATTTTACGCCAAAGAAAAGTTGATTTTAAAAATGCCGAAAAAATACAAACAATTAGAAAGAATGAATTCTGGCTTTCAAAACAATTTCCACCCAAAATTTTAAAATGAAGTTTAGGCTGTAAATAGAGACTTCTAAGCAGCTGAAAATTGCAGAAATCGATATTTTCGAGAATTCTATATTTTAACTACAAAATTGCAACACATAGCAGAAAAAGCCATGGGCTTTAATTAACGCAGTTTTTTTTTTATCAAAGGGCAAATGAAATAAAATTAATGAATTTAGTCTATTGAAAACTATTGCATATTGAAATACGACACACGCCCAATTTAAATACCTTAATTTGAGTGGGTATGCTGATGCAGTTCTTTAAGTGCAGTTCTATATATTTTTGTAGTGGAGAGCTTGCATGTCTGCTATGGTATATTCTAAAGGTGTTGCATCAGTATTATGACAACTAGGTTCATGTGAGACGTGCAGATGACATTTATCTCTGTAGAATTCAAAGACTTGCCGACTTCCTCAAAATAGATATTATAAAATTAGTAGTTATATATGGTGGAGCTTCACATAGAAAATCAGCGGGCTATCATAACAAATGTGTACGTAAAATGTTATGACTTTGGATCTTCAATAATAAGGAAGTTCTACGTTCAGAGTTTCTAGAATTCTGGCTAAATAATAAACCTAAAAAATGTCAGCTTAAAATTTAAACAACGCAGTAGTCTCAATTAAATCAAATGTTGTTTATATCGCTTAGTAATTTCTCCCACAAATTTAGTAAATTCAGGTTTAAATGGAGTTGAATATACATACATTGATATGTTCGTACTTTATTTGCATATATAGACACTTACGTATCAGAATATACACTCAAACTTTCACATACAGAAGCCTACAAACACATACGTGTATTTATATACGTACTTATATGTATGCATGCCAGTATGTAGAGGGGAACATATGTTTGTATGCGTGTGTATGTATACCTTAAATTTTCTCTTTCAGCCCTTTATCTTTCAGACCCTATATTTCTCCATAATTTATTAGATACACTGAAATCTTATCCATATATACTTATTCATGGAAACATATATAATTCGGAAATATTTATCGCATTCTATATATCTTTGAGCTGATACATGGGTGCCCTGTCAAAGTTCAAAAATATATAAACACAAATCATTTTTATTATAACTGAATTACGAGGCGGTATCCATAATTTTCGTAAAGCTTCTCTTGTGGGTCGGATTACCACTTTATTATACTACTAGATCTCTCGCAACTTGAATACTGCATAAAATACGGGCAAAGAAAAAATATTCCAAACATAAATTTCACAAATAGACTGCGTGCGGTCGTTACTGTTGTTCTACATGCTTAGATACAGTATGGGCGATAACTGGAAAGGACGAGTAACTCAGAAATTTCAAAGGACGTTTGTGTGTACGAAGGATAACCCTTTCCCAGATATATGATATGTATTTATTCTGAGTTTTTCATTAAAAGCTGTAACGAGGGATTATGTCGAAATATTTTAGAACGATCTGAAACGTAAGACAATTCTTGTCTTTCTCACCTGTTATGTTAAAGATATAAGTTCATCGGTAAAAATTATCGGCCGTAATGAATCATAGCCATTGATGTGATCGCAACAGTTTAATTTGCCTGTCATTTCTTTATGGGATAAAGACGTGCGATAACCTTTTTGTTGTAGAAGATGCATTAGTGACAAAATTAGATGAAAGTCAGAGTAATAAATTAAAAGAAGATGTTATTAAATTACCCTTTTGAAGAGGCTTTAGATATCTGTGTTTATGAAATCACTCGAGATCTGGTTTGATGTCGTTAAGTTTTGTTGAGACAGCGTAGATTCTGTACGTTAGAAGGGAAGCGGGGTTTTAGCATTTGCGTAGTAATTAGCAGGGTTTTTTTTTATCTATGTGAGGAATAGGGTAACTTCGAAAATGAAAACATGGGAAATATCAAATTTGACAAAGTGTGCAGAGCACACACTGTTTTGTTAAATGGGTTTATCATACTTCGATATTTCAAAAATCATAATCAAAATATCATATTGCTTTACGCTCTCTTAAACGGTGTTAGATATAATTATTGTTGATCGCAAATGGAAATAGTTTTCAAATAAAACAGTAATTTAACAAGAGTAATAGTGTTGACAACATAAACTCCGTTTCAATTGGATGTATCATCTTATCATTCGTGTAAGACAAATAGCATCGTAAATTAAAATTATAAATATAGAAATCCAAAGTCTCAACATATTAGTTATGATGTTGAATTAGCTAGGAGCTTTAAAATACATTGGTGTGACGCATAGAAAACTGTTACATAAAAGAAACAACTAAGTATACGGCTTCAGATACAAAAATAAGATATTTGTTGATACTATAAATCGCTATATATTTAGAAATTTAATAAAATTGGTTGAGATGTTATTTCTGGAATCAGAGTAGATTAAGCAACGCATGAGAAGGGTGCATTGAAAATGTGTTGAGACTTCTTTGGGGGATATATTTATTAAATTCAAAGAAGTACCAAACACTAATCTACTTGTAAATAAGATCCCAGTCATTAATCTAGGGCCCCACGGATGCAATTAATCTCCCTCCAATGTATAGATACATGCATACATAAATACATTAAATACATATAAACATAAATTCATGGAAACATGCATATATATATACATGCAAACGTATTCAATTCCTGTAAATCATTCACACCTCATTGCTTTAAAATATATTTCCTTTATCACTCATTAATCCATTTAGCTCAATCTCTATATTTGATAGTAAAAAAAGAAGTTAATACTTGCGTCTTCATTCCCTACCTCGAATATTTTCTCTCAGTATATGAGTGTGCGTGCGTGGGGGCGTCTGTGTGAGTATGTATTCGTGAGTATGTGCATATGTGAGCGTACACACATACACACACACACACACACACACACACATATATATATATATATACATATATATATATATATACATATATATACACACATATATATATATATAATATATATATATATATATATATATATATATATATATATATATATATATATATATATATATATATATATATATATATATATATATATGTACAAAATTTAAAGGACTGAACACGAAAAGTGGACAGTCAACATGCTAGATATAGACGTCAAATCGATATTTTCCACAAAGAGTGTGTTCTCAAAATAAAAAAACCCAGCACAAAACCAGAGCATTAAACAAGACAAATGAAAATATACGAAATAAAAATAATTACCCATGTACTGAATCAGTTTCGATTATTATTATCCGCAAGGATAACCCGTAATCTTGTCAGCATGGTCTGTTATATAAAATACAATTTGCTGGACTAGATGCAAAAACGATTGACCGGAGTCTCGCATGCATGGGGTTTTTCCGGTCTTAGCGCGCCAAAGTGAAGGCATTTGAAAAATACATTCAAATATAATCGATTGAACTCCATGCATGCGAGACTCCGGTCAATCGTTTTTGCCTCTAGTCCAGCAAATTCTGATTCAGTACATGGGTAATTATTTTTATTTCGTATAATTTCATTTGTCTTGTTTAATGCTCTGGTTTTGTGCTGAGTTTTTTATTTTGAGAACACACTCTTTGTGGAAAATAGCGATTTGACGTCTATATCTAGCATGTTGACTGTTCACTTTTCGTGTTCAGTCCTTTAAATTTTGTATGTAAAAATATTTTAATCTTCGGATTCTTTTTAATATGCTGGGCCACTGGTTTTAATTGACTAATATCAATTTCTACCCTTATCAAATTTTATATTTATATATATATATATATATATATATATATATATATATATATTCACTAACAGGTATATTTGTATTGATGGATCGACAGATGTATTGAGAGAGGCCAAAAACAGAGGCCAGCAGCTACGTAAAATATATATGATGATGTTAAGGAATGAAAACAAGATTAGATCTTGTGCTACTATGCGGTAGTTGCTTAATAATAAATATAAAGGTGATACTTTGTAGACTGAGATATATATTTCTTACAAAATATGACATAGCAGCAGACATCAAACATCAGAAGTCTTTGATTATTTTAATTTTTTCTATTTGAAAAGGTGAAATTTTACTCGAAATATTATAGTATCATTTAACCACCTATTTACATCATCTTTTCTCATTGTTTTAGTTATTCGCATCGTCTTCCATTGTTTGTTTAAATCTTATCCTGCATTTCTCAAAAGTATTCTCCATCATTTGACCCCATTGTATATAATAAAATACTTTAAGAGAAATGCGTATTACCGATGGATGAAGAAGCTGTCAAAAAGTTTAGCTTAAACGCTTTCAGAAATAGCGTTCTTTCGAACATATGCCAATGATCTCATTCGCTTCCATTTAAAATTTCCTCGTATTTTCTCCGCAGGTTTAGCGTCAAGAACGTAAATTACACCATAAAATTTCCCTTCAACTTAATGCCAAATATCGTAACTACTGAACTAGCTTAATTCAATATTAAATCACTATTACAGAAGCTTTCTCTTTTGCTGATGGTATGGAAACCGCTCTGAATTTGAAAACTCGAGACAACCATGTAACTGTGACAAACAGTAGTCTTGCCCTGAAATACTGACCTCGTAATAATGATTGTAAATATACAATGGGACACTTCACCTCACAACTGGAGACCGTTATCTAACGACTATCACGCGAAACGAACGTTACTCCCATCCACTCAACGCGATATACTTAACCACAAACCGAAATGCTTCTAAACCCAATGGACCGCTGAAAAATAATGCTTGAAATAGAAATTAATTTCTGTTGTGCAGACAATCCAGTCTTATCACACGAGACGCAGCTGGCAATAAGTATATATTTCTCTAAACATTTTCTTCCATTTGAAAAGACGAAACTTTTCCCTAAGTATGATAGGTTTATTAACCACTCATACAATGTAAAACAATAGGTACTTTCCATTTGTTTCTGTACATTTATCTAACCTAAAATGCTTTACTAAAATCTTTATCTTCATTGCTTTAAATATTTATAAAACCATTTATTTCATAGTACTTATGGTGAGGTTTCAAGCAAAATCTGTTGCTACATATGTAAGCACCTACACCTACACGTGTGTGAGAAAGAGAAAGAGAGAGAGAGAGAGAGAGAGAGAGAGAGAGAGAGTATAAATATAATTGTGTGCTCATGTATAGGTATAGACATCTATATAACCTGTATAAGTAATAAAATTATTCATGAAAGCAGTATCTCAACACAAATTATTCTATTCGACTATTGTTCTCTGGAAATATAATTGTCTTTAGTCAATACCATATGCACGTGCTTCTGTATATTTTTACACCAGTTTAGTCCAGGCATTACTTCACATTATTTGCCATGACAGTTTATTTAATTTTTTTTTTCATTCCACCTTAATCTTTCTGCGGCGCACTCACTATGTTTTTTGTAATATATATATTTGTTTTTCTAAAATTATTTAACATAAACGTGAGCATGGCTAAATTGCAAATGTTTGCCTAAAAGACCCAAATCATATCCTGGATTATATACAAATTTACGTACTTTTATAATCTAATATTACAGTCGGATATGTGCAGAAATTTTAGAACAAATATAATTAATCTTGCGAAATGTAGGTAGTACACATTACGAGAAAGAGTATGCACATATGTATGTATGTATATATGTATATATATATATATATATATATATATATATATATATATATATATACACACATGCATATATATATATATATATATATATATATATATATATATATATATAATATATATATATATGTATATATATATATAAATCGAATTCCGGGAAATGAGCAGATATTCTAAACCCTCGTACAAATAACGAAAATAATCGTAAATCGAAAAGCCAGGCATACCCATATCGCCACAATCTCGAACTAAATGGAACCTTTGTCGAGGTTCCCTTTAGTTCTAATCAGCGAGTCTCACTAAATGCATGGGTCATAGGCATAGATATAAACCGCAAATGTTTTCTTGCTTTTCATTTTTCAATACTATTCGTTATTGGTACGGGGGCTTAAAATGTGTGCTCTATCCTCTGATTTCATTCAATGCGTATTAGTGAAAATCTGTGGTTGTAGTTGTCTTCTCAGTGATGTTTTTAGCTTGCCGGTGCTGCCTGTAATACCCCTTATTATCAATTAATAATGTTTTACCTGATGGTAATTTTTAACGTATGCTATACCAATTGATATTATTGTTTAAAAATAATACCTTCATTTATGTTTTTATAAATTATCATTCACTTCGATCACATTCTAAAATTTGCCGTGGCATTAAAAACGGTCATCACGCACATTTGTTGAGATGGGTAACCTCTATGACCCTTGAGGTTAGTGAGATGTGAACTAAGTGGAACCTTCACTAAGTTGGAAATCGTGACAATATAGCTACTTCTGACTTTTCAATTTACAATTGTTTTCGTTATTTGTACGGAGGCTTAGAATTTTTAATAATTTCCCTGACTTCTGTTAACGTGTATCAGTGAAAATTTGAAGTTGTAGTTGTGTTCTGACTGCTATTTTTAACATGTGGTATCCTTGAAAAAAATGTTCTAAGCCTCTGTACAAATAACGAAACGAATTGTAAATCGATTTTGCGATCTAGTTATGTGTTTTATAAACATATATTTTATTTGTTAGTTGTGTTTTGGTTTATGTCTATCATTGTTTGAATTGCATAATAGTTGTTTCATCCCTAATTTATATTTTATATATATATACTTACAAATATGCGTATATTCAGGCAAACACTCTTGCATGAATGCATGCATACACACATACATACATACATTCATACACACGTCTCTCTGAATATATTCAGGTTTCTTTTCGTTAACTATACGGGGGCTTAGAATTTTGTTTGCTCATTCTCCGGACAGACAGACATAGATACATGCTTGCAATCAGAGAGACAGTCAGACAGACATGCATGCATAAAGCTTATTTAGCTTTGGCATTTACAAAGGTAATTGACGATATTTTCTACGCAACCATTTCAGTTTCTCATTTGGCTACAAGAATACTTTGAAGAATGGGGAAACGTCTTGGACATCATATTTTGTTAGAATCTCGTAGGCATAATTAGTACAACAATTTTGCTTCCAAAACTAAAATTGTTATGATATATGTAGAAGCGATTAAAAGTAAAATGTTATACCTATGATTTGTAATCCATAAACACTGAGACATACCATGATGTTAGTGAATCTCGTCTGAAAAGTGAGTAAATCTAGAATAGCCAAAGGCATAGAAGGTGTCTGCTACTAGTACTAAGACTTTTTATGGTGACACATTTATGGTTTCCAACGTAGTACAAAACGCGAATCTTCCTCAAATTAAGATCTTCCTTCTCTCGCTTTCTTTCTCTCTTTCCCTTTGTCTCCTCTATCTATCTTTATCTTTCTCTCTCTCTCACACTTACTCTCTCTCACTTACTTACTCTCTCTCACTTACTTACTCTCTCTCTCTCTCTCTCTGTTTCTCTCCATCTCACTCTTTTACTCAAGAATGCCTTCCTGTTACCATACTTCGTGAATGTGGCACAAACATGGAAACAAGCAAAATATGCCAAACATTATAGACGTGACGTGAGAGCACGCACTCATATATGAACTTCTTTGTATAGGTAAATGAACATACGAGTACGTATGTGTATATGCGTGTGCCTGTATACGTGATCGTCTGTGTTCATTTTCATATAATTTTAGTTGCAAATTGAAAATTTAGAAAATGTTTTCATTCCTTTCAACACTAAACGGAATGGGAATTATCTATTTCCATATCGTTGAATTTCAAATTGCTAATAAATAATTCTATATATACTAATATTTACTGTATTATATGCGTGTTTACTTTATACAGTATCGAAACTCTTAGACTAGGTCCTCTCCTGAAAATTAAAAAAAAATTACAGTTGTCCGACATTTTGTCATATTATATTTATATAAAAACCACAAGAGAGTTTAAAATATACAGCAATAAATTAGAGAAATCATTTGCTCTTATGTTGTTTTTCATCGAAATTCATAGAATTTCAAATATCTTTTTTATTTATTTATTACGTTTAGTGTTTGCCAGTATAGATTGTCCTGAAGTTTTATTTACTTTCTTTTCTTTATTCACGTATTTTGTGATAGATTTACATTGTAGAAGAGCACCTTAAAATGAGGTATTAGATTTATATAACGAATATATTTTATAATGCTTCACCAAATATCTTTTAGTCAATTTACTGAGAGATTTATTCAGTCATACAAATACATCCTCGTGAAAATCAGGATGAACATTGATATCATGAATCAACATTAATAAGATGACAATAGAAATAGCTGAAGTATTTTAATAAACAAAAATAGAGGATATATTTTCCACCTTTACGCTTGCGCAGTTCTTGGAAAGGTGCCACGTAAGAACTGATGTGTAATGTCGTGATTTTTTACTTGCAATATTTTAGGTACTTCACTTACTTGATTTGTAACCACAGCTCAAATCTACAACTTCTATTAAATATCATATGTAAACATGTTTATCGTACACATCATATGCATCGTATAAATCTATTGTTTATAAATATAGTGCTTATAAGAATATTACAGAATTTGTAAAACGTCTGTAAAACAGTTTCAAGCATATACGCAGAGATCAAAAGAAATTCATTTGTGTTTCTGCGTGCAGCAAGACAGAAAAAGCGAGACAAAAGGAGCGGGGATAATGTGGCAGTGTGTGGGTGTATGAAAAAGAACGAGTGAACGGTAGATAAATAATGTTTGTGTATGTGTGTATATACGTGTGAGTTTGTGAGTGAGTGCGTGTGTGTTACATATGTAAAAGATTGTAAAGTTACAGCATTGGTTTTATTGTTTCCGGTTAACTTTCCCACAGTTCTTTCTCATCATATTTCTGAGCTACTTCCATAGTTTCAGTCAGCTTTTACTCGTTATAATTTCTTCTAAAAAAAACATGCCGGAAACGCAAATATATTTTCCTTTAATATAAAAAGGTTCAAAGCCATATAGCATTCAGTCAGGATTCTAGTAGTTATAGGCACCGATTACAGATAGTAATAAGGAAACATAAGAGTTATAAAATCTAACGTCCAGTTCAGTGTTGAATTAGTATAACTCATTTTTTATATAAAACACGTTCATAAGTAGGATAGCATAAAATCTTATAATAAAAACCACTAAACATACCGCACGATATATAATGTTCAGCTAAGACTCAAAATCTTCTCAGAAAGTATCCTATTTTTATAATGATATTTATAAGCGAATTTGTTTCCCCTCCCACAAAACATCAATCATTATTCACTGTAATCACCTCAAGATAATATTTCTTGGTAGGTTTGTAATTGAATGTAAAATTTCCATTACTGTTCTAGATGCTATATTATAGGAAGTAATCATATGTTTGTAAATTTTCACTGCTATTTTCCTCGCTGAGGTGTGTTATATATGTCAATATTAAAAACAGGACAGCCTGTAGTAAAAAAACAAAACAACAACATAACTTCTAGGTTTCCAAAATTGATTTCCTAACGTAATAACTTAACACGAAAACAAATTTACAAAATAGTGATTCAAAACCACGTATCAGGGTAATATCTATTAAAGATTTAGGAGATAGTTGTTAAAGCAAAGATGAATAATCTTCCATAAGATATAGAAGTTTTACATCTATTTGGAAAAAAAAATATTGTAAATGTGTTAGTGTTTATTTAATACTCTTCATTAATGATTCAAAACAAGTATTTATCATTTCATAATCTCCCCGGAAATAATAATTGGTTTAATCTAATTTAAGCCTTCGATTTGTATCTGCTTCAGACTTAAATAACCACTAGAAAGAAGCACCCAAAGGAACAAGATTGGATATTTAATTTACTATGAAAACAGGTTGCTGGAAATATTCTGCCAGAATAAAGTCATTGAAAATGTATTCAGTAGTATTACAAATAGCTACTATCAATAACGAAATAGAATTAAACTAATACAGGAATAACAAACAAAAATGTCTGATGTCTCTATGAAACCGTCAAATAAAAGATATGTTCAGTTCTCTATTTAAGAGATGAGGAATTATGTACATTAATTACATCATCATCATCATTATTTTTATTATTATTATTATTATCATCATCATCATCATCATCATCATCATCATCATCATCATCATTATTATTATTATTATTATTATTATTATTATTATTATTATTATTATTATTATTATTATTATTGTTCAGGTTCCTGCCATATGGTGTAGTGGTAAATCCGTGGGATACTAACCACAAGATTGCGAGTTCGATTCCAGGCAGTGACCTGAACAATAATAATAATAATAATAATAATAATAATAATAATAATAATAACATCGAAAAATACCTTAGGAATGAGAACCCAGGTTCGAAATTTCCCCAAGTCACCTCATAAATGTTGTAGAGTATATCAGCCGAAGCGTTGTGTTAACAACAAGCAAGATGAGGACTAATATCCATCCATTGTAAATAATATAATGTTCTTTTGTAACAAAACTATGCGACCAAAAACTACCCCCCCCCACCAAATTTATTGAAACAATGAAGAATGCTAAAATAAATCTCAGATTAAAAGAACGAACGGAGACGATATGCAATTGCATTGCAAACATAGGTTCCTATATATGCTAGAATGTAAATGAATGGTGAAATATGTCCTCAGTGAGCAAAATGTTTTGACGTGGAATCATTCAGCAAATTGCTTCATCAGACAGAAGTCCGGGAATTATCAAATATTTTCGGAAAGATATTTGGAATTAGAAGACATATCAGCACAAATAATGAATTAATATAGATAAGCTAGTGGAATTTGGAAATGTATCATGACACATTTATTTCAATCTTACGCGGAAACATCATGTTTCTCGGGTCCAATTTCTAAACCTAAGAAAAATATACTGGAAAGTGCTTCCTCTATCCGATTAGGACACAGGCATGTGAAGAAACCATCAAATGTTTTTTGCCACTACACCTGTAGGCAGGTCTGCAATGATGATTGATTACATAGACAGAAAAAATGGTTTTACTAGCCATACATTAGTTAGACGCCAAGATAAAATCCCAGCAAACTTCCTCAAACCATGCAGATGAGCTCTATCATAACCCGTACGGCTCTTTATCAGAATATCTCTGCAAGTGTGTAGCCCCAACGCGAATTCAAGGAAGGTATAAGATGTTTTTCCCATAATGGAGGACGCTGAGCGTATGATCAAAAGTATAGGCCTATCTCTCTGAACAGATATATCAACAAAGACATGGAACGAATAGCAACAAAAAATGTAATAGCATTCTTTTAAGAGAATTACAGGAAGAAATCTGCTTGACACAGCACTAGACACGCGACACGCTGTTAAAGCAGCTACTCAACAACTCAGATATAGGTGTGATTTATCGTCAGCTTTCTAATCCCTTTGAGTAAGGTAAGCATGGTAGCGTAGTCGTAACTTTTGTGATGTCAGCACAGTCGGAAATCATAGAATATGGTTACAAAACTTTTAAAAACAATGATGTTCAAATGACCTTCCTCTAGGGTGACCTAAAAGTGAGTAGTGTTCCACAGTGTACCGCTTTATGGCTGTTGCTACGAAAATTATCTCAATGCGATAGGTTAGCTTGTGGGAAAGCCTGAAAAAGTTAAAACTCCACTCCGTGTACGAAGGCAAGAACAATATGGAGTGGTGTCTATCTGGGAAGTTCTGTAAGGACTTGCATCAAAATTTGAGACTGAAAAAATCTAGAAGGGAGAGCCACTGCATAATGCCAAATATAACTACATTGACGTCAATACATACGACCAGAAACAGCAATATCTGCCGCTTCAAAGGCCTATAACTTCGGAAAAAGCGTAACAAACCTATATGTGTAGGTGTCTTGGAGTTAGGTGAAAACAAAACTGGATTACTTCCTGTCACGAATTCTAAATGAATCTAACTCGTGGTAGGAAATGCAGATTACGGCAGCAATATAAACTCTCCCATTCATAAATCAAACAAGATGTCAAGTTATAAAAGTGTGGCAAAACTAACAGCGCTGCCCTAGCATTACCGCACGTCTCCATCTGAAGTTAGTAGAGGAGCAATTTAGCTAGATAGGACAGACATACAGATAGATAGATAGATAGATAGATAGATAGATAGATAGATAGATATAGATAGATAGATAGATAGATAGATAGATAGATAGATAGATAGATAAGTTTCTTTATTGGCCACACAGGGCTGCACACAGATGGGACAAGTTACAAGGTAGAGCTTTTCTTTTGGGGGATGAAGAGAACAAAAAACAAAAGAAAAAAAAGGGGTGGCGTAGATAGATAGATAGATAGAAATCTAGATAGATAGATACATCTTTTGGAAGAGGAATATTTAAACATTCATGCAAAAGATAATATTATTACTATTATTATTATTATCATCATCATAATCATCATCATCATCATCATCATCATTTTTTTATAAACTTATTTTACATTTCATATATTCCGTCATTCAAAATGCATATTTAGCTGATAGCTTGCAGCCGTATCATTTTAATCAGTATTTTTGCAAATGAGGTGTAACATAGAAAACATGACGTTCTATTTTGTATTTCCTATCTATTTTATCCAAACTTTTTTCGCGATTCTCCTCACTAGCAATGTGTTCGGTAAACTGTAATTCACTGTTTTCAGTAACATCATAAATAGTCTACCACTATTAATAAAACAGGATGTTAGATATATCAACATATAGGTAGGAAGTAAAAACATAGGAAGTAAAAATTTATAATTTACTCATGGTAAAGACTTTTATGAAGAAAAACGATTTCTTTTTCTTCGTACACTGATATAAATAACAGCACTACATCATTCGCATTCACATATAGCATTTTAAAACTTTTTAACTGAAAAAATCGAAAGCACAGATGTTTAAAAATTAGCATGCATTCAGTAGACGTAAGAAGGCAGCATATCTGCTTTAAGGCCCAAAACATTTACAGAAATAGTCGAATTCCTTTCTAAAGATATATGAAGTTAGATATATTTTACAGTAGATAAAGAGGATTTTGGTCATTATATTGAATATTGTTGTCTATGCATAACAACAATAAGACACATTTACGAAAAATGGGAAGTTCTTGATGTTTATGAGGTAATATGAATGATAATAAATTCGTAAAGCAATATGTAATATTTCAAATAATTTAGTGATACGAGATATCTAATGATATGGTACTGATATTTTCCTTCGTACACACACGCACGCGCTTGCACAACTCTCTACATGTCTGTGCGCGTGTGTGCGCATGCATGTATGTATGTATAGATGTGGAGAGACGGGGAGAGAGAGGGAGAGATAGAGAGATAGAAAAATTGATCGATAGATGTTAGATAGATAGATAGATAGATAGATAGATAGATAGATAGATAGATAGATAGATAGACATATAGACAGAATTCCGTATATTAACGTAACTCACTCCATTAAGGTAGCAATGTGGTAAGGCTTTAACTTGTAGAAGAGGACTCAATGAGATAAATAACATTGAATTACATTGTTGGCCTTAATACAGAAACTTAAAGAACCAAATTTCTTTCTAACATCGGGCCCTATGTTCACAGGTCCAATAGATGTTTAATGAGTTCTCTTGAAAATTTATATCTCTTCAAAAAATATGAGAGTCTCCAACGACAATAAAGAGTTATTTTTCATTATGTTCGCATTTTCTATTAAAAACTTGTGCACGCAGATTTGACATTTTTATTGCAAACTTGATTATCTCCCCTGTTTTGTTCTTTCTGTCTTATTCCTTAGGAGCGTTACTTGTTCAAACGGCATCTGCTCAAAAGCACCTCTCAACCTCTCTTGTCTAAGTTATATAAATTAATATTTCGGCCAGGAAACCCGGGATAGCTGTATTTCACAAGTGTGGTTTTTATTATAACATTATCTTACTTTGTTAGTTACTCAAATGCTAGTGTACTTGTTAAAGCCTTACCATATAATTCATTGTTACCTTACTGGAATTACAATCAGAAATTCTTCGTAAGGTTGGCGAAGTTTATCCTGTAGAGTCGACCGCTGTATGTTAAAAATAAACTGCGTCACAATGGATGTCTTTCATATGGATTACTCTGTGAAAGCAATTCCTACACTAGGTGAGTATGATCGTAGGAAAAAATGAAAATGTATTTGAACGCTAACGATGGAAGACCTAACAGTTTGACGGGGAATAACCACACTTAACAACATACATCCCAACATTCAATTCACTATGCAATTCTGCAAACATCATCTCCCTTTTCTTCATCTCCTAATTATAAAAAACACCTAACAACTAAATCACAACCGACATCTACTTCAAACCTACAGATTCTCAACAATACCTCCTCTTCAGTTCATGCCACCCAAAATACACCAAGATAAAAGGATTTGCACCATTCTCTCGGATCCAACAAATCGAGAAATACGCCTTCAAGACCTCAAAAAAAAAACAGTATTACAACGCCAATATCCCTCCACACTCATAGACTATGGAATAAAACGTGCCAAGGGACTCGACAATAATACACTGAAAACCACCCAATACAGTAACACACCCAACAGCAAAATACTTCCATACATATCCACCTACAACCCCCAAAACATAGAAGCATACACCACAATCATACAAACCCCCCATTACTGTCCACATAGCCAAAAATGAATAATATTATCAATACTCATAAAATCCTTAAATGCATAAGGCAACATAAATCATTGAAAAAACTCTTAACAAATGCCAAACTTCGGACACCATATCCACCCGCATCAGGTAAAAAATGTGCACGCCATAACTGTGGTACCTGCCTCTTCCTACTTGAAGGCTCTGAATTTACTTTCAAACAAGGAACAAAGTTTAAAATTAAGACCAACTTCTCTTGTTCCTCCGGGAACCTCATTTACGTTCTTACATGTGTCGGTTGCCAACACAATTATATCGGACAAACGAGCCTTCCTTTAGGCAGAGGAGTAGAAGTCCATAAAGAACAGATAAATCTCCCCCAATACCGTCAAATTCCACTCAGTAGCGACATAGACTCTTACGCTAGAAATAAAAAATCCCAAATTTCGTATATTCCCATTCTATCAATGTAAAGGCAGAATCTCTACACAAGAAAGATTCAACAAGGACAATCATTTTATAGAACAATTCCAAACGTTTCTTAATATGCAAACTCCACGCTAACCGTATTTCTTTTTCTAGCACCCTGTCTGACAAAAAACAGATGTAAGCATCCTGTTTGACAAAAAAAAAACAGCATTCCAATTAATGAGTATAACATCCACAGAATTGTCTCCCCTTATTCACAGGAATTGGATAACTCCTACCCTATTCCCTGTTTTGACACATAAACATCCAACCTTCTCAAACAAAACACTACACTTTAACACATGCATGCTAATCCTCCCAAAAGTTTCTCTATGGACTAATATTGAACTCTAAAAGCATAAAGACACTACAGTGCATTGGTATACTTATTTATTAATTTTTGTATATATTTATTATTTTTTGAAAAAACATTGAAAATTACTTTTTTCCTCTTCCTCAGTCTAAAAAGTAATTTTTCCCCTTCCAAATCTTGAAGATTTACATTGCAATGGAAGCCGCTGTGATTTCCTTTTTCATAGACCCATTTTTATTAAAATTTGCTTTCAGTTTAGCATTCTGCCTTATTATTTTTCCTCTCCTATAATTTCTCCACGTGCAGTTAATACGACCACACCATTTACTGACTTATATATATATATATTAGTTTGGAGAGATACACTATCCGGCCGGTTATTGTGTTAGGTATCGGTAAATTTCCAGTTTACGGCTAACTACAACCATCAGTATCTAATGTCTATGGCTACGTTTAGCCGTGATTCACTCGGTAAGTTCTTCCGTTGGGTAATTCCGTGTTCTGTTTGCTGGTTAGTAAACATTATTAATAATAATAAATAATATGGATACTTGTACATGTACAAAATTTATTTGATAGTTATATACAGCATATTATAATGACTTCCACGTGTTTCAGATGCAGGGACTACTAACTGCTGCAAATGCAACCTTGCAATATTGTCGGTGCAGCTTCATCGATGTCGGTTCAGTTGGTCATTCTCAAAATGAACTGATTGAAGTAAATTCTCGTTACTTAGTATACTATAGGTGGTGAGGATGTTGTTATCAATAGGTATTTTTAGGTATTGATCTCACCTTTATCTCATCAGTCCATGTCCGAAGTTAGGGCTTGGTCTTAAAATGGGTTATGGTCGAAATTATTGTTTTTGAAAGGCTCTTTGTTCGAGCAGCAGCGAAAATATTGCAAGATTACATTTGCACTAATGAGTAATCGCTACAACGGAAATAGATGCAACATATTTTAATATGCCGTAAATAATTTAAAAATGCATAAAATGAATTTTGTAGAATTACAAGTCTACATACTCTGCAATAATAAAATATTATTCCCATTTAATACACATTCCATCACCTGTTTCTTCATAAACGTCCTACAGTCATTTGACGTCACATAAACGTGCGTTTGATTCGTTCGGTAGCAGTACATAGTAATCCAATGTACATATCCCTATGCAACTTTGTTCAAAGTTTTACTCATGCGGTTTGGAAGCGAACACAGGAATTCAGAATTAGGTAGTTTTATTTAAGTTATATTCATGGTGAGGGAATCATACAGTCTTTATGTACACGATAGGAGAGCTTGTTTTGAAACAGGATATAGCTATAGGTTCTATTATCATTTACACTTAGAATGACCTTTATGAGTTTAAGAAAATATGTCTCAGATCATGATGCCTTCATAACACTGACCATCGTAAATGAAGATAGACTGATATGGTATAAGATAAATACATACAAATAGAATAATTTAAAGAAAACGAAAAGAAAGGAGAAATGAAAAATAAAGAGAAATGAGGTATATTGTGACATTCTTAAAAGCTAACTGAAGTAAATCTATGATTATATTGCCGGTGTATCTTATGTACACGTCTATCTATGTAATATCCTATTAAAAATCATATTTTGGAAGACAATGGTATATTATTTCTAAAAGAATTCGCGTATTTCAGAGCTAATTCGTTTCGGTGATCTAGTAACCTGTAATTAGGTGTAAGACTATGGCATATTCCTTCAAATAATAAATTACAATCTAAATTCCAAAGATTATATGGTGAAGCCCTACTATGTTATATTTGGTGTTCACATACTTTGCAAACACGATGAACTCATTTAAACTTGTGGTTACGCAATCTAGGTTTAAAGTCTGAAGATCATGACCCTATGTAATAATTGAAAATATTATAGGCCGTCACTGTAAATTTAGAAATTATGTTCGTATCTATGTAAGCTGTTTAATATCCAATGAAGCCGAGAGTTACTTATTGAGAGGAGTTGCTTGTAATTATTTATATTAAACACTATTATACGCTGCTATTCATTTGGCGTGGTTAGCCAGAACCTGGATCACATCAGAGAACTAAAGACTTATCGGCTCGGATTCCAGTTCCCAATTCGTTTAGGATATTCTTTGTCGACACCTTGCGTGCCGCCTTGGACAATAGCGGCCTATCGTCCGGCAGCTATCTTCGAATCATTTATCTCGCCATGCGGTTAGCTAAAGTCTAAAAGAGACGGGATCTGTTAGAGGTCTGCGAATCTTCAAGACGCACGGAACCAAACCTTACTGGCTTATCTATGTATATATATATACAAACGCGCACACATGCACGCACACACACAAACACACATGCTATATTATATTATATACATAAGTGTGTGCACAGGCTTCAGCTGTAAGAAAGTGCTTAGTACATTTTACATGCGTTATGTTGAGCCGAAGTACATTAAACGTTATATATATCAGGAAATTCAGTCTCTCAGCCGCCATCTCCAGTTTTTCTTTTTCCTATCCTGTCATCAATTATTGCATATATATATATATATATATATATATATATATATGTATGTATATTGGATTATAATATTCTATATATTTTGCCGACAACATGATATAAAATCGACATGAGACTCCCTTTCACATGGGAAAATTAGATAAGAATCGTTAGAATTACGTCCTTCATAATAGTTTTGAGGAAAATCCATCTTGGTAGATTTCCCAAACTGCTGTGTTTCTATAATATAGTTTATATAATCATTGTGTAATATTTCTAGGACATGTTATTTTTTAGAGAAGGGAAAACAAAACTTAATATAAGGTCGATTCTAAAATAGACATATTCTGTAAGTTTTTTAACTAACTTCCTTTACGAAGATTTGCTTTCCTCTTCTTATGTTTGGAAGAACAATTGGATACTTTATATTATATATTATCATTGTATCCACTATATGAAATTTCGACCAGAATGAAGCTTTTGACCACACCACTGGATGTGGGTGCGTGTGTGTGTATGCGTGTGGTGTATGCGTGTGTGCGTGTGTGATTTTCTTTCGTGTGTATGAAACGGACTGTCAGACTTGCATTCATCCATCCATCCATATATAGATACATACATACATATGTATATTCATACGCAGATAGACCGATTTCAATGAAAATATGAAGGATAGAGGATTTATGTAGCTGACTGGTAAGTCACATGAATACGTAAAAGACTGGAAGTAATATGCTACTTTGTTTACCCATCTATCTGTGCATTCACACATGCCTTTATAATCCCTTTTGCCAGCAACAAATCAATGAAGTCATATGACATTATATCTTTCTTTGTCATTTTGCGTTACCTATACGTCTATTAGATGGCAAAAGAGATAACCATAAGATCAAAAAATACAAATAAAAAAACCATTACAGTAAATATGCAAGAGAAAGTGAAAAAAAGAAGAGATATATAAATCATGAAAGTGATAAAATGATAAAAGAACGAATTAGCGATAAATATATTTGCGTGTATGAGTATATGTATGATTCTAAATGTGTAGCTGTATATGAAATCGTATGAATATTCCCACCGAAACAACTCCATGTGATGTTTGCCTTCTGTAAGCTATCATTCTGCTCGGTCTCATCAAATAATGTTTCAATATGAAAAACAATTAACACAATTTCATTAGATTTAGAAACAGAACACCAAATAATATATACGCACTTTTGGTGCATTAAAGGTTAGAAATACAAAACAAAAATTGTATTTAGCTCAAAAGATTATATATACATTGTTTTTCGCTTGTGTAAGATATTAGTAACATATTTTGTTATTATTTCGGCAGGAAATGTAAATACTATTGTACGCCCTGAAATAATATATCTACGACAATTTGTAAATTTCTATGGTACAAAACTACACTGATATTATGACATTGATTGATGTAATTTTCACACACTGAGAATTATTCTTTGTGATGTCTTCATAAACCCTATAAAAATAACTTACTTTTAGTTACTGCATAACATTGTTTTATGGTGGTTGCTTCCTGCTCCTTGTGCATAAAACGATATTTTAACTGCAGCGATTTTCACTATTAAAGACGCTGCAATACATTATTATTGAGAATTTCTTAAAGTGTATCTGATCAGATGAACGGTAAAATATCGACGACACAGTTATTTAAGCAGAAGGTTCAATGAATATCAATGCCCCTAGACGTAACGGCACCTTCTTTCATCTTTTTCTGATAATGTTTCTATATCATTAATGCAACTTAAACTACTACTATAGATAAGACACAGGAAACTATACCAGCAACATGTACTAAAGCAATTTCAGATAACCTCTACACAAAAGTTCCAACTATAAATCAACGATGTATGAGCCAATAGAGCAATCACTGTATCACAGGAATAATAGTTAAAAGTTAGCATGGGCCATTTATATATCTGAGTCGTATTCTATACTGGAAACTAACATTGGTTTATATATAAAATCTTATCTGTAAGTCAGTCACGTCTAATACCTCTCAACCCATTTAACATGTATTCAAATAACTTTTGTAAAGCCTGGGAATTTTTTATTACAAATCTATGGTATGGTATTTAGGAAATATTCACGCCATATGTAGCAGATAGATATCATCCGAACATGAGGCTTACGCAAATTTGAAGAAACACTTGTTGCCCAGGGTATGAGTACATTTTGTATTATGACTGGGAAAACCTGAATTCTTGCTCTCTCCGAAAGCCAGATAAATATGTTAGTGTTTAGAAGTTTTTCATAGTTATTGAATTATAACTTTGCCTTTGTGCATGATACACTTTTCTAGTAAAGCGTAGATACTGAAATGGTTAAAATTCCTAGTCATTTTAAATTGACACTCCATAACTTACAACTGTCAAATACCTGACATCAATGTCTAGTATATATTTTTGGTTACAAAACAAAAATGTCTCCAATCTTACAGCAGCTAAAATTACACATTTCCTTATCGACTGCTAAGTTTTGTTGTGCCTGTGCATCCATTATTCACTAAACCTATCAATCTATCTGTCTGTCTCTCTGTATCTATATCTATATCTCCATGTGTATATGTTTGATCTATATTATATTATTATACTATATATGCTATATTATATATCATATATATACTTACATATACGCATTAATTTACTCAGACAATAAATCGATACCTGAAATACATTAGGTTTCGAATTGATCACTCTAAATGTGTAACAACAGTTCATCATCGTAACAATATACATTTATTTACTTATCGATTACATTTGTCTTATAGTTACATAGGAATAGATTGTTGTCAATAATACATTACATTTGCTTCCTATGTTAATTATAAACATTCATTTACCCTCACCCTCTTTTTATGCTCGTCATTCCGCCATGAATTAAATAAATGTAAATCTTAAATTGTTTCATGTCTACAATTTTATGTCCTTAAGAGCAATTTTGTAATAGGTTATAAAGTTCATTGTACAGACACATATTTCACAAAATATTCTACAATAACGATAAAATTGCTGAAAGAAAATAGATCTTTTTATTACGAACAACTATTAAGATACCGATTAAAGAAAAAGAAAAATACAAATATATAAACAAACAAACGTGTTAGTTTTGTCGATAATATGTTGAAGAAAAACAGCTGATAGCAATCTCGGTGTTTCTGTGAAGTAACATTTTTATCAATATACTTCTGGATAAATCTATGTTGCTTCATATTTGTTTGTCTATGTAGGAAAATGTTACACTTGAGATTTTTTTAATGTTCCGAGGACAATATCAACAGTAAAATCTAAATGTATCATAATATATGCCGCGTAATATTGTGTATGGTATAATAAAATTGACGGTGAAAAGTTGAATCAATAGTTTTTAAAAGAAATCAAAAGTAAGCGTTGAATCTATTTTCTGGTCAGTCATCACAGACGTATATTACTTTCTAATAGTCGCAATTTTTGGCCTGAAAGAGCAATTTCGGATTGTAACTTCCACTAAACGCATATAACGTGAGGCAAAGACAACGACATTAGACGGATAACTTTGTGATGCGCAATATATACCCACGAAGAAGCAAATTTAATTGCTAACAAAATGGCTTGCGGTAAGAAATTAAGTACTATAATAGATGTTAATATCGAGTAAAAGAACACATACATATCAAATAACATTTTTATCGCTCAAGAAGAAGTCAATAACCAATGAATTTATGTAATTATACCTACTAATATATATATATATATATATATATATATTATATATATATATATATATTATATATATATATATATATGTATGCATGTATGTATGTGTGTGTGTGTGTATACACACACACACACAAACACATTCATACATACATATATATACACAGACATGCAGAGTAGTAAATTGACACCTTTAATTTTCAAAATTTCTGATCTAGGCGTCTTAATATGTTTTCAGCGGTGTAGAATTTACAGTGTAATTATCGTTTTTCATTCCAGCTTTGACTTTTGAGCGGGGGGCAAACAGATCGAACATTTCAAGTGTAACTGCCCGAAACGGTAAAGACCTCCGGTAACTTGAATGAGGACCTTGAATTATGCTGTGCCTGCGCACTAAGTTTTAATGTTGTAGCTCACTTCTGCTGTTTACAGCAGTGCTTGTAATGTAGTTGTGTAGTGTGTCACCGTTGCATTGACCATGACAGAGAAAGTTGAGCAGAGAATCTACATACAATTATGGGAAAAGCTTCGCAATACCTGCTCCAAGACCAACGCAAAGTTTGTAAAATCATTCATCGTTCTCGACACAACGAAGGAGATCTGGTCCAACCTTCTTTTTGGTCAGCTGAAGGCAGTTTTCACACAAACTTGACAAACAGTCGTCTCATACACAAATCTGCACATCCTCTGATAACTCAGGGATGTTGATTCGACGATTTACCCTCACATCTCCGATTTTGTCTCAGTTCTGCTGGTTGCCGGTCTCCCAGAACGTTCGTCAATATCGACATTTTTTCGGCCATCTAGGAAATTTCTGAACCACTCATACACTTGTGTGTGGCTCACACACTCCTCTCCATACACATTCTGCAACTTTGTGTAGGTCTGTGAGCTGATATTGACATGACGGCTTTCTCCGCCATGATCAACGCGACGATCACACGTCACCTTCCAAGCATTGCTTTAAACAGAAGTGTGCTATAGCATTAATAGGCTATAGCATTAAAATATCGTGAGCATGCATAACAGCGGTTAAGGTCAATCTTTATCAATCTTTACACTGCGTGCTTTAGTTTTGTTACTATGGCAACAGACCGTATATTTAATTTTCAGGCCACCTATAACTCTCTGTCTGTCAAGCCACCCTTATATATATATATATATATATATATATATATATATATAATATATATATATATAAACAGAGAGGGATAGAGAGAGAGAGAGAGAGAGAGAAAGCGAGAAAGAGAGAGAAAGGTAGATAGATTCTAAAATTTGTATGTATATCTACTCAAACTAAAATGCACGTAATGTGCCAATAATTAAACTCTGTTCAATTGATGAATACGATGTGTGTGCTAGCCTGTTTCAGAATATTTCTTTATGTTTGCATTTTAAATAATACCTTTTTGGCAGTTTTTAATATAGGCTCCATCTTCGTAGTTACAATACGGTTTCCCACGAATATGAATAATAATACAGCCTTGAATAAGGAGACTACTTCTAATAAGATGGATCGTAAAATGATAATGTTGATATATTTGTCTGACAAATGAAATGTTAGTTACGTCATACATCATTATTAGTGTAACATATGCGCTTAACAAATTGATGTATATATAGTCAGAATATGATTAGTTTCAAAATACAAAAGAATATCGTGTTTCATATGAGACAATATATAACAGTAGAGTGGACACTACTACTAAGCAGCAGATAAATAATGAAGGAATTGAACAGAAAGCTGACGATATGTCCGAAGGGATATGATATATGCAAACAGCTTAAAAGCATACATGTAACCGTCGAATATAAATTACATGCATAACAGTCAACCTTTTATAAACATCTTTGTAAATACAAACGTAGATTAATGGACGTTATATTAAAATGTAACGGGAAACGTGACATCACAACATATCAATTCGCACTGATTTAAGAGAATTGAATTTCTTTCAGTATGTTTGTATTCTTTTAACATTTGCAAATGTGGTGTACAGTAAACTATCTATAATGATAAACGATACGTTTCGGCAACATAGAATATATGTGCGGAATGTCAATTCAATTCATAGCATAGTTAATTTAGATAGCCAAGCCAAGCAAAAAGATCTCGTATGTTATTAGATAATTCTTTCGGACGAATTAAGGACAATAATTTTAGGGAAAGCATAATGCCATGTCCTCTAAGCAATTCAGTGTGAGATTTGAGACTTTATTGCAAAAACTTTCTTGGTTATAAATCTTTTAGAAACTTCCCAGGGAGATTATGGCAACGTTAAAACATATTTCAGAGTTACTGAAAATATAATTCGATCAATAGCTATTATCGAGACAACAAACAGCCCAAAGAAACGGAGAATATTTTTAACTGCCGGTAATTTACTAAATATTTTATGTAACAAGATAGACAGACGCAGATTACTGTTGTTAAAAAAAATTTGATACATTATGTAAGACGAGAATCATATAAGAAAGCTTCTACATGCAAATCTTAAAGAGTATGCATTACGAAACTAATGCAGTTATAACGGGTGGAACAGTGGAACAGTTTACTAATGATCTGAAAATGTTCCTTTCGTCTGGAGAGGGGAAAAGTAAAATATTATAAAGATTTACATTATTTACATTGTTTATATTCGACGGATATTTGTCCTCGTCTTTTTTGTTCTTAACATAACGTTTCGGCTGATATACCCTCCAGCCTTCTTCAGGTGTCTTGGGGAAATTTCTAACCTGGGTTCTCATTCCTAAGGTATTGTTGTTGTTATTATTATTATAATGTAAATAATGTACATAATTCCTCAACTCTTAAATATAGAACTGTATTATACAGATTGTCAAGGTGAACGGAATTTTGAAAATCACGTTCTGGAAGTATTCTTCTTCTTCTTCTTCTTCTTCTCTTCTTCTTCTTCTTCTTCTTCTTCTTCTTCTTCTTGTTATTGTTATTACTATTATTAATATTATTATTATTATTATTATTATTATTATTATTATTATTATTATTATTATTAGTAGTAGTAGTAGTAGTAGTAGTAGTAGTAGTAGTAGTAGTAGTAGTAGTACGCGACTAATTTCCATTAACAAATTTAGGATTCAATACGAAGGGAATCGACGTGCACCTAGTAAAACTGTTGACAGCAGGCCGATAGAAACTAATTTTGTTTATTTTAATAATATTATTGCATCTCGACAGATTATTGTATCGTTAATGATCGTAAAACAAAGAATTTTTTGTTTTTGTTTTATATAAGTTCAATAATCGAGCACATAAAATCAGACTTAGTCAAACTTAACTCAAAAGAAAACAACATGAATAACTCATTAAAACAACCATCGAATTTCAACTCAACAGGAAAGATTGGCTATGAATTTCAGTCACAAAATGAATGCGAAATAAGTGAAGCATTCAAATGTCTATGCACTACGAAAGCAGCAGTGGCTGCTGGTGAGAATATGATGAAAAGTTGAATAACTGAACTTTAGTCCACAGATCCCATAAATAAAATCGAAAAGGCTGAAATGGATCCAAATGGAATATATTTCTCTGCAAAATATGCATTTTTCAGCTAGTTTGGAAACGAAATTACCTCAACATATCTAGAAAGAATTGATCATGATCTCTGCTTCCTAACAGATTGATAAATGTAGAAGATACATACTTAAATGTACAGCGTTAGCAAACAGATTAATACTGCATTACATTTAAAATCCATATAATGAAAATGCAGACAAAATAAATTCGAGACTAAAATATGAATCACATAAAATTAGAAAAACTATGCTTCATCGCAAGCAAGACAAAGTATGTATTTATGTATATAATAAACAGTATATCCATCAAAAGAAGGACCCGAACTACTTCAACGAGAATATGATAACAATTCAGTAAGAGAATCTAAAACAAGAACGTTTCTGCATGATAATATTCTAAAGTAAGAAATATTTGAAGAGTTCAAATCGATATATATTCTAACCACATGTGTCCACCAAAAATAAAATTTAACGATACAACAGCATCAATAAAAACTTAGACTAGCCATCATAGACTCAGTGGAATTATAGAGGATCATAAATACCATAAAATTAAGTAATCTAATATATGTGCTGTAGACACATACGTAATAGACAGTGGATCCATCATCACATATTGCTATACAAGATAAGTCACATCTCACATATATATGCAGGAGCAAACGAAGTGAACGCTAGAAAATGAAGGAAAATACCGCCTAACGCTGGAAGCTTCAGAATGAATCACATACTTCAGAACTAGAGAAGAACACAGGCTGCTGTGCCTGATATGCAGCAATATCTTAGGGAAGGGACCCTAGCGAAATTGCATAATTCTGTCTGTGCGAAACGCACTGATGGTTTTATATATATATATATATATATATATATATATATTTTTTTTTTTTTTTTTTCGAAATAGTATGTCTTCTATAAAAATAAAAAATTACAAAATGTTTTTTAGAGATTAATTCATTCAATACAAGCTGATATGAGAAAAAAATACCATGAACGTTAATATCAAAGAAAAGACAAGTGTTTTGCCAGAAAATTGGAAGAGAGTAACCGAAACTGGACGAATGTGCACAAACGTCGAACGGGAATTGACAGCGCATTGTCTCTTTTATATGACAATCGACTATCTCCTAGAGAAGATTGAACTCAAATTATACACTATATATGATAAATAAATAAAATACTTGTTATACACGGTGCACGCTTTCACTAGCCAAATTGGCATCAAGTTCAATGTAAGCAATTAGGCAAACTGCACATTGAAAAGAGGAAGAGTATCATGGAATAGTAATATATACGATGAACACAACTAGAATAGAGTTAATCCGCATACGTATACAAATATATTTGCAAATGTTTAGCAATTAATTATCGATGCATAGTACAGCGCATAAGCAATATAAAGAGTTTGAAATGAATGCATTTCACGTTTTAGATTAATCGGTGAAACGGAGCTAAATTCTGCTAGGAGGCAAAGTGCATCAATGAGAAGCCTAGTCGTCCCTTTAATAAATTCTATTATTTATTACATTAATTTAAATATGCCAGGACTGAATATGATATTATGAAACACAAGGACAACCTTAAATATATTATTCACAAACATATAATACTGATTATATGTAGCACAATTACAGAAAGATGTGAACCTTCTACAACGAGAAAATTATTACTAGTTATTAGCTGTGCATCTATAAAGATGTATATAGCAAACAACAATGGAAAATATATAAACTAGCGATCATATAATATAAACGACCCATCAGATGAATTCTTCGTATTGTTGAGTAACGTTATTAAAAGAAGGTGTTTTTGCTTCACAATAAAGCCCATTAGTAAACTGGCATAACTGATGTTTATGAAGAAAACCACATAAAGAAATCCGTTGTCTCACAAGAACTCATCCTCTTGCAAACTGTTAAGAATAATATAATGAAGCTGATTCCAAACAATAATGGCAATGTATGCTGTTAACCACGTGGTTCGATATGCTAACCGAAAAGAAGAGGGTGATTAGAAAAAAAATAGACAATACTAAATGGCAGAGCACCTACAATAGAATAAAACATATTACCGTAGAGAACGTACCAAATGTGTAATCTCAGCAATTTCGATTCTTATGGAATGTATGGAGAGGAATATAAAAGTGCAAAGGAATCCATAGGTATTACACGAAATATCCAAATGATATTATTTTCTACTCTAGGCACAAGGCCCGAAATTTTGGGCGAGTGTCCAGTCAATTAGATCGACCCCAGTACGCAAATGATACTACATTTATCGACTCCGAACGGATGAAAGCAAATTCGACCTCGGCAGAATTTGAACGCAGGACGTAATGACAGACGAAATACTGCTAAGCATTTCGCCCCGCGCGCTACCGTTTCTGCCACCTGGACACCTTAATATCCAGATGATATTAGCATTGCTGAAATGGTGCACTAAGTATTCTCATTAACATGAAACATGCTCGGTTATATTCAACTGCACTGATTTTTTTTTTCTGTGAGCACACGCGATAGAATTCAACTCAATGAATTTGTAAAATTAACAGCAAATAAAATCAGTACAAAGTTACGAGTATTTAGAAAAGGAGAGTTAGTTCCGTCTAAATCACTTCTGTGTGAACAGTTGATTCTTTTTTAGCAAACTAGTATGGCAAAATTCATTTTCAAACAAATCTATATATGGAATAAAGTACAATGATGTATCGCAGAATATAAAAGCGATCAAAAATATATAAACCTGACCCATTCGGTAACACATTATGTCAAGACTGTCAAAGTACACTCCTTATGATGCATTACTCTATGTCGGGCGGTTCCTAATGTTCTCACCCATAGTGTAGAGACTATGATTGGTGAATCGTGCTGTGCATTTTAACAAATGAAAGACTGCAGGAACCAGGGTTCACGTGAGCTTCGAAGCAACAAAATCTTGTTCACTCATTCTTGCAATATAATGCGGATTTTACCTGTATATTATTACAAATTTTCGTATTTATCTTGTACATCTGATACGATTTTGAGTGAACCTATTGGCAATTATATAGAAACATAATAATCATATTGAAGCATATTTTAATACACGATAGATACATGGAATTTTACAATTTCATGTATATATTACGTGCAAGAGAAATGAAATAATGGCAATAAAATGTATGCACGACTAATTAAAATGACGAGAAATATATATATATATATATATATAATATATATATATATATATTAGACAATGTCAGAGAACTCATAAAATATGCTACCAAACTGGAGAATTATGACTAGATGTGAATAACTAAACTCATTACGATATGCTGTTTAGAGCAACAATTTCTCACAAAAATCTTCGGTGATTCAATCTCTAATCATTAAATGACTAATCATAAAATTTATTATAGTCCAAGCTTTTGATTTAGATGCATTTAATTCAGTCGTATACATCAGGGAATTCAATAAAGGTAGAGGTAAAATTAACGCCTATATTGTTCATGAAAATTAACAAATACCAGTAACAAAACACAAAGTAAAAGCGGAAGATATGAGCAGTAAAATATTACCGTATCATGATAATACAATTTCAAAGCCCACTACTACAACATTAGCCGGATAAGGCCATGAAGAACAATGGCGACCACATGTGAGACTTAGATAAAATGAGAAACAGAACAGAAATTCTCATCGAAAAGAGAAAGAAAAGAAGCAGGAAAATTACACGTATATCCAAGATACAAACATCAAACACTGTAAGAACTTCACAGGCAATTGACTTTGCGATTATTTGGAACAAAACAGATCGTGATATTTATTTGGCAGCGTATTTTTATGTTCAGAGATCAAATCATGCTGTGTTTGATTTCATTTTTTTCATCATACCTGAGACGATAAAATATATAACTGTCGATTAAATCAGCTGTCATCTTGAAATCGTTGCCGCACATTATCCATACACTAATGTTTAAAATCAGTAGTATGCCATCCTCTCAATGTCCCTCTCCCTTGCTCTCTCTTTCTTTTTCTCTTTATACATACACACACGCACAAATACACACTCACGCACACAACACACACACACACCACACACACACACACATATATATATATATATATATATATATATATATATATATATATATATATATGTATATACGCACAAAATTAGATGTGTGGAGAACACACGTGCGCACGTGAGCACGCAGAAACACACACCTACACACACACACCACACATATATATAATATATATATTATATATATATTATATATATATATATATATATATATGTATATACACACACAATTGTGCGTGTGGAGAACACACGTGTGCACGTGAGCACGCACAAATACACACAACACATATATATACGCATGTGCGCATGATTTATATGCATAAATCAAAAACGAAAAGAAAGTAAAATTAAAAGATACAGGAACCTGTCAGACGAAAGAAAAAATGAGCAGTGATTTATTATGAGGTTAGTTTATCATTTATTTGGAAACGGATATTCAGGGAATCTCTACTGAGCATAAATTTGTATGGTGACAGTAAGTTAAAACTGATTCAGTCCCTGCTAATTTGCGGAACGCATGTATCCCTGAAATATCCGCTGAAGATATGGAAGGGTTTCTAGAAGAGCGTGACCCACCAGCGATTAGCTCCTGAAGTTTCTGCTGGGACGTAGAATGTCCGATATTTGTTTCACCTCTCTTTCTCTTTCTCTTTGTCACTCTTTCTCTCTTTCCTTCAATATACATACTAAAATACACGTATACGCATGCGCGTATATATATATATATATATATATATATATATATATATATATGTGTGTGTGTGTGTGTATGTGCATGTATGCATGTATGTATGAACGTACATATGTATGTGTGTATGTATATATGTATATACTTATGTATTTATATATGAATGCACTACCAATGTATGTATATAAGCATTTTGGTGGAGACTGGACATCGAAGTTCCTACATATAATATGATGTGTGTTTCTACACATATCATATCAGCCTTCGAGGTTTATATGCAAATATTAATAGCTTTACATGTTCTCCAAAATCCAATTCCCCAAAAGTAATACTAGCGAACCCGGTAAGGTTTTTGATGTAGCTTGAGGTCAAAGATATATTCAACGTTTTTATAAATAGAAGTATGATATTAACTTTAAAGTTCCATCGTGCAAACATTTGTGAAGAAAACCAAAATCTGAATTCACTTTCAGCCCGCTTCATGTATGATTATAAGCAATAGATACTCATGAAAAATAAATGCACTGAAACATTTTTGAGTTTCATACAAAAGTGTTATTCTATATCAGCATAAATGTAAACAAAATATTTCTTTTTGAGTTAAGGCTGATGTCGAAGGCAGATGCCACCACCAGCCTTGAGGAAACTGTACTGACGTTCCAACCTGCACCTAGATTACTAGACGTAGAGCCAGCTGTATATTGAATATATATATTTGAAGAGCACTATCAGCTGAAGAAAAAATGTCCAGCACATGAAGAATAAAAAAAAGCCACTGATGCATTTGTCTCTCTGAATTATCATATCCGGTCCCAGCAAAGATAGAAAATTAACACTAAGTTGGCAGTATACAATGCCTGCGAACTGACATGCATTTTAATATTGTATGTGACATAGACAGTGTACCGTCATCACCTAAAAACTTATGAGCGCTTTCATTAACAGTGTTTGTGAATCATCCTGGACATCCACTGGATGACTGATACTCCTAACAGGAACATTTTGCAAAGAGCCAATGCACTGAGTATTGAGTCTCACACTCACTGTCAACGTATGCGATGTGTGTTTTGTGTTATGTGTCTTCATAATAGCAGAATTCCCATATATATATATATATATATATATATATAATATATATATATATATGGATATACACATATGTATACATTTAAGTTGACATACATATACATGTATATATATATATATGTATGTATATATAAACATCAGGAGATTTAGTAGGACATGAAATGTAAAAGCCGGACTAGATTATTTTATGCGCAACTCCATTTTCTCCCGAGACAAAAAGGATGCCAACACCAACAAGAAATAAACACATATATATATATATATATATACATATTTACATATATATATATACATATATACATATATATATCTATATATATATGCGTATGTATATGTATATATATATATATATATATATTATATATATACATATTTACATATATATATATATATACATATATATGTATATATATAGTATATATATATATATATATATATATATATATATATACTTTGATACTTTGATACTTTGATAGGTTTCGGCCATTATTGGCCCAGGCCATGTCTAACTTAATAGCACCACCTGGTGAAGTCTTTCAAGTCAGAATTTGGGCACTATGGCCCACTCAAGTAGAGAGTTATTGTTTACAGAGACATATCCGGGTGTAGGGGTTTATCCGGGATTTCTTGAAGGAATCTGTCCAAAGACTTCTTGAACCCTATAGGGTCAGTTTCTGTTTTAATGTGTTTTGGTGTAATGTTAAAGAGAGCGGGGCCAATTGAGGTGAAATAATTGTGCCGTATTGTTGTTATGAGATGAGAGTGCGATTATTACGCACCTACCCAATATATATGTATATATACATTAAATATATATATATATATATATATATATATATATATATATATATATACATACATAAATGTATACATAATTATATAAATGTGTGAATAAATAATAGACTCACACACACACACATATATATACATAAATAAATATATATGCTGTGTGTTGTTAGCTAGCCAGCTAGCTATATAGATAGATATAGATTTATATCTATGGGCACGTATCTGAGCATGGGTGCTTTGGTGGATGGGTGCGAGTGGTGTGTAGATGTTCGTGTGTATGTGTGCATGTATGCATTTTTGTATATGTTTGTGTGTGTGTGTGTGGTGTGTGTGTATGTGTGTGTGTGTGCGCGAGTGTCAAATTTAGACGTAAACTCAGTCCTGGAATTTGAATTTAGCTCTTTTTGAAATATCCTTAAGAATAACCTTTATGTACGTTATTTCTCTTGAGATTTAATTGAAGTTGTTTTTCTCACGAGAATACAGTCCAGCCTCTAACGAATTTGTAAGATTATTTTACTATCAAGACAGCACTATGTGTTCTTTGGTATCTTTATTGATTGATATAAACATATATGTGTGTATTGTGTATTTGTGTGCGTATCTAGTTACACGTGAACTCTTTCATGTGCGTTTACAATAGAACACGTATGTCTATGTATCAATCATCCCTTCATAAATAGTTTGATAGTTACTTTTGCTCTCATCTGTTGGGTGCTGCTCACTAAAAAATGCATGATATTTACTTTCTGACTTATCAAACAATATGGAGTATTTGGGGCTTACACCGAATTATGTTATAATTGCAATATTTTGGCTGTAAACTTTATTTTTAAGGATGTGAAAACTCTTTGGTTCTGGTGTACCTTTAGTGTGGTCGTCTGTATAACATTTTCCTTGCGTATAGCGCTCCGAACTGTATTGGTGTCAGCGATATACCACGTAGGGGTAATTTGGAGCAACTACTAATGATATGAGTAACAACTTCTGCTGGTATAGTAGTAAGTCTGCTACATTTCTCTTCATGATCCAGTATCTCGTAGATGTCGCATGTTCTCGGATAGCAAAATTTTACCATTACTGATGGGATACAATATAGTTATCACAGGTCCAGTAAATTCTAATAGATTTCTCAATGTTGCTAGCAAACATTTGGTAGCATTGTTGTCAGAAAACTCTAGCCTGCGGGACATGTACCCGTGCCTGACCTCCTGCTGTCATAATGGATAATTCTCTTCGTAACTGCTCATTGAGTCCACTCACGCATAGTTTATATGAAACAACAGTGTTTTCGAAGAAATATTTCAGTTATTCACTTAATCGCTTCCTATTAACCTATTTGAATAAATTTGAGGTGTATTCACGTTTCGCTTTACTGTTAAAGTAGCTGTTGTCTATGTGACACTGACACGATATATGTCTGTCTATGCATGCATGTATGTATGTATTATATGTATATATGGTTGTTTGTATCTATGTATATACATTCAAATCTTCATCAAGTTTGCGGAAGCGCACAATCTGGAGGAAATTGAATTTTCCGCATACAAGAAACAACCGATAATGCGATAAATAGGCTAATATAAAACTGAAAAAATAACAAAAACAAAAGAAGAAGCATTAGCTTTGGGTAGATATATGCTTATTCGTCAGAGTATGAGTGCAAAAATGCATGGGATTGTTAGAAAAAGCACTGCTAATTCTAAAATATAGATGAATTTGTCCTGACCAGAACGCAAATACATAACCGAGCAAAACGTTATACAGAAGATTTAACCCATATGTATATATATATATATATATATATATATAGGTAAACAGTAAAAATAATTACAGACATGGTCAAGAACATGAAACACCACAGAGACGACACAAGAACCACAGGACGGGACATTCGAAGCCCTCAGTCATCAGTCAAGAACCAGATCATCTTAGCAATTTCGGCTGATTATATATATATATATATATATTATATATATATATATATATATATATATATATATATATATATATATATATGCATATATATATATATATATATGTGGGTGTGTGTATACATATCTATGCAAATATATATATACTTACAAACACATGATTATGCACACACACACACACACACATATATATATATATATGACTATATATAAATGCATTTCTACTTGAAGCGATTGGTGTGGGTTTCTTTCCTATTACAAGAACGTTGCATATATGCAATCTCTGAATTATTTATTATGTTACGTGACAGGTATATTTGCATTTAAAATTATTAAATCTTATATGATATTTTTCTGAAAATAATATAGCATTAATAATATTCTATCTTTGAAGCCGACGTTATTCTGTATGTGAATGTAACTTAGACAGAAGACTAGTGGAACTTGGAAATGGTTTGTAGGAGAATCTCATAAAGTTCTCGTTGTATCTGAAAATCACGAAATTAGAATTCGCAATATAATGTTCCGAATATTTGTGGTTTTTGTCGTGGTTTTGTTTCATGTATCCCTTCGTGTGATATCCAAGGTAAAATTTTCTTTCAACAATTCAGTGAACGTATGAGAGAAAAAGTCCATGAGGGGTGGGTGGGTCACTGATAATTCTTCCTGCATTTTTATTTTATATTTCATAGGACTCATTTACTCTTTTACTCTTTTACTTGTTTCAGTCATTTGACTGCGGCCATGCTGGAGCACCGCCTTTAATCGAGCAACTCGACCCAGGGACTTATTCTTTTCGTAAGCACAGTACTTGTTCTATCGGTCTCTTTTGCCGAACCACGAAGTGACGGGGACATAAACACACTAGCATCGGTTGTCAAGCAATGC